>NW_022157149.1:0-225553 GCF_007821495.1 Lachnellula hyalina
CAAATTGCCGCCAAGAAAGCAAAAGCTGGTGCTCGCGACGTCGACGACCTCGAGACTCGTGAACCCCACCATACTGCAGCACAAATTGCAGCCAAGAAGGCCAAAGCTGGCGCACGTTCTGTGGAGATCGAGGAGCGTGAACCCCATCATACTGCCGCTCAAATTGCAGCCAAGAAGGCTAAGGCAGGGCTCGGGATGTAGATGAGCTTGAGACCCGGGAGCCACACCATACTGCCGCCCAAATTGCAGCCAAGAAGGCTAAGGCAGGAGCTCGGGATGTGAATGAGCTTGAGACCCGGGAGCCTCATCATACTGCGGCTCAAATCGCCGCAAAGAAGGCTAGCGCTGGTAACTAGAGGGAATGTTCAAATTTATGCATGGTGGAGAGGGTTGAAGTTTAGGTATCTTGGGATTTGTAATTAAGTTTGGAGTGCTTGGGTTCGTGGGAAAAAATGGCAGGAATGGTACGTACCTGATAATGTCAATATATACCGCAATTGGGCGTTTCTGCAATCTGGGTCTTCTGATGGTCGTAATCGAGGTGGTGATATATGATTGATCGTAGTAGGATTTGTTGGGTCAAATTTCCGCTTTCGCATTTACCATAGACATGCAACAGCATTTCTTCCATACGTGCTTCTACATGCATGTGACCTTATCACTACCCCGTGGCCATGGCGGTCGGTCTCCCTAACATTTCTGGCTTGGAAGGGATATAACGGAGCAGAAGTTGAACTGGATTACAGCGGCAACTGACGAGTGCGATTATGTTACAGATAATTACCTATTGGGATGCGCGAAGTCAACTGATGTCCAAGCACATGACCACACCTCGCACTTTTTCCGTGCCTGCCGCATTGCGAGGCTGGGCTAGCTGCTATGCGTTCTCCTCAACTTTGTCTTATACAAACGGTACCGGAAGAGGGGAATGAGGTGGAAGACCACCCGGTTATCACGAATCAGACGAACACGGGGGGTGGGTGAGTATGTGAGGAAATCTTGCAAGGCGTCGTTGTTGTTATACAGTATGAGATTCAGGCTTTGTTATTTCAACACTGATGTTACACGGCTATTTTGAATCGTATTCGCTTTCAACAGATACATATATACAAATTGCGTCCCCGTCTCCGTCACAAGAGTGAAAAGCGCTCCTCGGCCTCCAGTCCTAACACCAAAGTAAACAAACATAACAGCCAGGGGTAGCTAGGCTGAGACCCACTGCTTTTTAATACAGTAGATGTAGATAATGAGGAAAAGAAAGACGAGGATGGATGCTAGAAATGTAGATCCGTCTGCGTTGGGAGACAGACACAAGCCGGTTCCATGTCTTGATATTCTCGCTGGACGGTACTCGCCGACTGAGCAAACCTCTGCTACCGTGGGCTTTCAAGTCTTTGCGCAGGAGAAAGGGAAATGATGTTGCTCCTAAGGTTCCTTCGCCTGATCATTGATTTGATTGTATCTGCGAATCCGGGTGTGACGTCCCACCTGGTCCCTCGGTAGGGGATGCCAAAGTCGGTACAGAAGAATCCGTAACGCTTTTGCCGCAGAAAGATCTGAATGGAGCATGTGGTAAATATATATAATGGGAGAGATTTTAAAATCGGCGCTCCACGTATATCCAAAGAGACAGCCGAGTGAAGAAACATCTAAAGTGCTGGCTAGAGATTCTGGTGAGACGGTCCGTGGGTGCCGGTGGAGTGAATTGTCAATGTATGACATCCCTCCAAAAACGTATAATGTGGTATTGACTTCAAATCCAGGCTCGGTCTGCTGACAAACGCTCCAACGCAATCGTAGATTTCGGGGTGTGGTATGAAGATGTGGAGCTTGCTGGGTATTGATAAACTGAAAGTCTGTTGGCAAAAGAGTATAATGGAGAACGAATGGCAAGCCACCATTTCTCCCTCGATTTCATATACTCATTGTCCCACCGCTTCGAGCTGAATATCTTGGCTGTTTGCTTCCTCCTCCATGAGCACCTGGATCGAGAAGCTAAGTTCTCAAGCATGTATGATTCCTTAGCCAAAAAGTTGCCGAACATCTTCGTAGTCGATATATAGATCTGCCAAAACGCTTTTGGACCGGGGAACGCTATAAATAAATACCGTCGCAAAAATTCAATACAATACTCCAACTCAGTGAACCAAGTCATTTCTTCTCGGTATTCTCGCCCACCACTTCCGAGACATCATCTATGTCAATCAGGCTCTGGGCAGCAGGGGGTTTCGAGGCTGATTTGGACTGCATCTCAGTTACCCATCCGCATATTCCGGCCCCAATCCTATATCCAGCTAATCCTAGAAGCGCAAAGATGATGAGAAGTAGATTGACAGCCGCCAGGAGACAAAGTGGAATTGTATGCCAGAGCTGAACTCTTCGTAGAGGGCAACCGCCTAGTTTCTTGCCATCGCTTTCCTGCTCGGTTTGCAACATGCCGGCCATGATGAACCGAAGTGGGCATTTCTTCGGCTCGGGAGGAGGTGGGACCACGACGGTATCGGCGGCGGACGAGGCCGTGGAGGATGATATTGATTCAGTGTCTGCATCTTTTTCCTTCTTCTCCTCTTTCTTGGATTTCTTGCTTTGAGAAATAACAACGTCACCCGAATGTCTTCGGGCTCGACTATTAGCGTAATGCTTTTCTTTTTTTGACGACGGCATGCCGAAACTGAGAATGCTGGACATTGAAAGAACTGTTTTTCAGAAACTGGTGATTAAAGCAAAAGTAGAGTATTTAAGACTTCGGATTTCTTAATCATTCGACTGCGGGGTTGCTGTCGTGATACAAGGCAGCTTACATATAACGGGCTTATAGCATATATTAAGTAGTTCATGGCGGCCTGAAAAGAATCAGCTCCTAGCCCGATTGCTATAGCTAACGGCACAATAATCAAAGTGTGTCACGTTGATAAAGCATGTGCTATAAAACACAACAAGAACAGTTCAGCTACCTGCAGCCAGTGAGAAGCCGAGCAACGTGGCAGCAATGGACGAGTTCTCCGCACACCATCAACAAGATAGGGGATTTAGAAGTATGTTTCAAAAATGGAGCTCTATGAGCTCTAAGCTTCTAGACTCCAGAGCTACAGATGTAACCCCACGGCCCAGGATAATACACGGTCCAATCATACCGATGTTGGTGGTGAGACTAAATACCGTTCTGCAAGCCATCATTGGGCTCTCTCACAAAAGGTGCCCAACCAACACCAGTCGGCAAATGCTTCAAGGTACCTCGTCACGACTATTCGACAATTGAAAGGGGATACGTGTGAGCGCCACTCAGAAAATAGCCCGGCATGGCACTGCATTGAGCAAGCCAAAAATTTGAATAGCAAATCGGATGAGGATATACAATGTAGGAGAGCCCGAGCAAGGGAAGGAAGAAAAGAATGATCTTCACATGTCGCTGGAATTGGGGGCAATGCTGCAAAGTGGCTTCACCCAAGTTCATGGTATCCAATACCAGGATGATGCACACGATCGCTGACACTTGTGTGGTAGACGATGTGGAGGCTACCGGCAGACTTCACTTCATCCTGATTTCTTGAGGTATATTGTGAGACATTCAAGCTTGTGATCATTGGAATGTCTCACAGATTCGCAGGGTAGAGGAGCTTTCAAGTTTAGAGGAGAGGATAGGAGAGGTATTGCACGTAGATGAACGAAAAGACAGAAGCAAACGAATAAAAAATCGGAAGTGAGAAACAAGTAGGAGAGATAAAGTTTCACTCGATCTGCTTGCTGTCTGGTGGGGTGGCCTGAGTTTATCCGAAAACGCTTGGGCCACTCAGCGACAGTACAGTACAGTGAACGTCACGTCACCACTTGCTCTATCTATTCGAAGCTTCATGGAGCTTCCGGAGCTTTCCAACCTCTCAACGACAATATCGCGATAGCCTCAATCATACTCGTAGCATATGCTTACGACCTAATAATCACGAATCGAAGCGAAGCCCAGCTCGAGCGCCCTCACAATGGTTCTCGAAGACGCCTGGAGCGAAAACGCCCCTCCCTCCGACGACGACTCATACTCGAGCTCCAACAGCGGCAATGGCAGCGGCGCCCAATACACGGTAAACACTGCTGGCTTCTCTAGGCCGCTTCCTATCATTGGCAAACTGTTTGGCTACAGCGACCAATTCATGGCCCAACTGGTCCAAACCAGACTTCAGCACATGGCCAAGGTGCTCCAACGGCAGCCCGATATCGAGGAAGTCACCGCCATCGCCTTCTGGACATCAAAGCAGGTCTCTATCATGTCATATGGGCCATTCGTTGGAGTAGTTGGAGGATGTTGGCGGGCTTGGCAGACCGCTGATACATTTCGATTTCCATTCTTCCAAGCTAATTTAGAGACGTTTCAAAAGGAAGTGTTCCCACATACGAACATGGCGATATTGAGGGGGAATAGGGCAGTTCAGGCATGGCATCTTCTTAGGACCTTCTCATATGGCGTTTGTGGGAATTTCTTCTCGACCATGTTTTTCGGAAGCTATTCCGTGAGCGTTGCTGCGGTTGGGGAAGCGTCGGATAAGAGGTTGAAGGCTTATGTGGAAGCCGTTCGAAAACAAGGACAGCAGAGAGTCGGGAAACTACCCGGGTCGCCAGGTCAGAGGCCACAGGGCCCTCCTGTGCCGGTAGGTGCGCAGGGACATGATGATGCTAGTCCGACGGGTGGCATGTTTATGGGAGCAGAGCCAGAAATCCCGCAAGAAGAGTCACAGTGGAAACCTCCGCCTCAATCGAGACCTGCTCCAATTCAGACACAAGCACCAGAACCACAAAGCCAGCCTTTCGATGTATTCGGCGAGGACACCCCCACGGCCGCTCAACAAGGTGCAGCCCCTGATACTCAAGCCTCACAATCTCAAGGCTCGGCTTGGGAACGGTTAAGACGAGGTCAACAGCCAGGAGGACAGGGTGGTGGGTGGGATAATGTACGGAAAACACAAGGGCCGGGGCAGAGCGACTGGTCGAAACAACAGGCTCAGTCACAGAAGGACCAGAAGCAAGGTTCCACTTTTGGAGAAAACTACTCAATCTCAAAGACGGATGAGGATAGGAGTTATGCGAAAGAAGAGGCGCAGAGAGAATTTGATGCTCAAGTTGAGAGAGAGAGGCGGGGTGGGGATTCTTCTTGGAATCAGAAAAAGTGGTGATGATTATTATACTAAAACAAAAACCCAGCTTTTGGGAGACTATGAATAAAAAAATATGCCACCTTTTTTATTTGCTATTTATTAATTGGTCTATGAGAACCTACGGCTCGAACTGTCCTCTTGATATTCAGAAGCCCGTCTGCCTTCACAGGCTGGAGAATCTTAGGTTATGTGATGCGCGGTGCAAGGTTATATAGGCAGGCGGGGGGTAGCAAGGCAGCTTGGCTTGTATATGAAGGTGCCTGATTAAAGCCCTGGAAGACTGGAAGGAGATTTTTAGATGGGGATAATGTGATTAGGGCGATGGTGGGTGGTTGGTTAGCTTATGAGTAGAGGCTAAGAGTTGGAGTTTGACATACCTTGGCACCTTATAGATTGGTTATGTGTATATTATGCATAGAGATGAGATAGACCCTGTGTTCAAGATTTAATTAATATAACAGAGGAGTTCTGGATCTTTCATTCGTTTCGTTCCGGGCTACAGTTGGTAGGATTAAGAGTCTAAATCAACCCCCACACCATTGTATTCGATTCGTGTTTTTGAATTGATATGTTTTGGGGTGGGTTTTGCAGGTTCACGAGCTGAGATTTTATACTCTGTCTGCTGAGTTACATATCGTCTCGCGATGATGCCGAATGGGGGGGGGGGAGGTGGGGGTGCTTCATGTTTTGGTACAGAGTTGGCGTTGCGATAGTACGTATAGCCAAAGTATTAGCAAGCATGCATGAGTTTACAAGCAAGTCCCCCGACCTGCGTGCAACAGGTTATAGGATCGACACTTTTCCAGAAACCCTTCTTATCGTCCAGTATGTGTTTCAGTTGACGATGATCCAGAATACTGTAACTCGAATGTGGTGTCTTGGTCGTCTTAGAAATGATTAGTATTAATGTAGTTACAATATATCTATGTCTCTGCCCAACGAGCCGCAGTCACAGCTGTAGTATAAACCATAGCTACAAGCCCAACGACCATCAAAACTACATCTCCAGCTTTGGAATACCTATTATCAGCCACGCCCTTGAAATGCAAATATCCCGGGTAGATGTACAGCAGCGGCACAGCCGCAAACGACCCAACCAACGCAACGAATTTATCTAACTTGGAAGCTCCCAGATACGATACTACGCCGCAAGCGCAGACCGAGAGGGTTCGAAAGGCATTCTTCTTCCATTTGGTCACGGAGCTGCGTTTCCCGGATTGGCGCCCAAAGAGCGCACCCTCGACGTTTCGGATGGCTGGAAATAGCTGCACTGGAGCCCCTACCAAGATAGCTAAGGAATAGAGGAATTGGACGATGTTGACGAGTTTATTGTCTTGTGGGAAGTTGCTGATGATTTCGACTCGTGTTTTGTCTCCGAATGTGGCGTAGCTGAGTGCTCCGACGGAGGTGAAGATGATGGTGATGAGGATCATTACTATTACCAGCAGCCTCTCGAATTTCTGGGGCTCACGCATGGCTGATTGCACAGGTATGATCAAACCAATGCCCTCGAAGGAAAAGATAATTGAGCCGATGGTTAAAGTGAAGTCCCGCGGGTTGAACTGTTGAACGGTCTTGCTAACACCCTGCGTTGCGAGCGCAGTTATGTCGGCTTGCAAGATATACACCAGGCCAAAAATAATACAAACACTGGAGAAGATAGCAATTCCACCCAGCTTAGACATATTGCGGACAAAGGCCAACGGAACCAGGAATACCAGTTGGAGCCCGATGAGAGCCTTAGTGGAAAGCGGCCATGACTCGTGGAGCACGGCTTCCAGGAACGAATTCATGTTCTGCGCCGTGAAGATAAGGCTGGCACACACGAATCCGATTTGAGAAATGGTGATAGAAGCCAATATAATAGACCGTACTCTCTTCCCTCCAATTGCCTCCCCGATCTCACCATACCCCCCACCGTACTTCTGTCGACATTGCAGCAGCAGATGCATCGCCAGACAGGAAACCAACGCCACGACCACCAAAGCGACCACCGAGAACGCCAGTCCCCCATTCTTGAAAGCCTTGGGTAGGAAGAGCACCCCAGTGCCGATGAAGGACTTGATGAGCAGGAAGAACGTCTTGGCACTCGAGGCATCCCCTTGTTTCTGCGCAGTCGATTTCCGTCTTCCCAGCAATGGTCGGGTTTCCGGTTCTCGTCCAACCTCCTCGTCTATAACAGAATCCTCATCGTCTGAATCCTCATCGTCCGATTGCGCGCCGTAGTCCCGTGGGAATAACGAGCCGTAGAGATCCGGGTAGCTGAAGAAAGTTCGGTAGGGAGCTGTGAACCTGTTGGCCGGTACAGGCGGTACGTTTGGACTGCTGTGGAGGTTGGCCATGAGAGGCGAAACAAAAACTTCGGTATTGGGAGATTCTGTGGGTGGATAGTCTCATATTATAATTACTTGTATTGCTGCTGGTTTTAGAATTTATAGCTTTTAGAGGTTTTTTCACCTTCATTTTCAATGACGTTGGGTGAAAATCTTGGTACAGTAGTGCCCGGCCCGTTAAAAGCTTGGAGGCTAAATGCTCTAGCGAGTGGAGACCCCGTAAAATACTTCAGCGTTACTGTATATAGAGTTCTGGAAGTCGTTTAATTACGAATTATCTAGAATAAAACAAAGGCGAATCTATAAAAAACGTGATCAATGCAATAAATACTTTACAGTATTCATAGTGACAGCACAGCCCCTCAGTTCTTTAGATAGCAAGTTTTGGCGCTCGAAGGCGGGGTTGGACTAACCCCCGCCTTTCGGGATCTCATCCGATCTACAGGAGTTGGGCAAAAGTGTTCCATGCCTTCCTTCCAGTTGGGTATAGCTTCAGCTTCATGTATTAAAGGTCCCGGAGTAGGTACAGCACATGTAACATTAGGTTTTATTCGAGAATTCTCGGGCTATTGTGTTAAATATACATTGAGGATTTCGCCGCGAAATTTCCCGTTTTAGGAAATCAAACTACCACGAAGAATCCAAAAGCCATGCTCCGCCATTGTGTACCTATCCATGCCGAACGCCATAGAATAACCATATAATGACAAAAAGCTGCCAGACTTCCCTATGAGGTCAAAGCAACCACAGTGAAAGCGAAATAACCACGCCAGGTACTAAAAACACAGCCAGACTACTTCGCACGCGCAGACCACCACTCTTCGACTTCGTTGAAGAGGGAGATGTCGACGTTGGCGTTGCGGTGCTTGTCTTCACCAAGACATAAATCTCACCCGTAGCATCTGAGGACATGAAGAGACGGCCGTAGGAATCCAAGGCCAATCCCACAGGGCGGAAGCAATTGTCTGGGCATTTGGAGTTATCAGGATTCGTCATGATATCTGTGAGAGAGTTCGTGCTGTCTGGAGCAGCGACTGGTGAGCCGTTTGAGAATGCGATGGAAGAGACTTTGTAGCCTGTGGGGTTATCGCGATCCCTTGGATCCTAGTTAGTATACACGATATCGGCTGAGCAAAGCCACGAGAGAAGAACATACCAGCTGCCGTGCAGAGAAATATAAGCTTCTGTTCCATTAGGTTCGAATTTGATGTCTAGAGGGGCCATATGCGCCTGGAAAGTGAGTAGAGGAGCAGTGTGGTTTTTTTGACAAAACTTGTCATTGACCGTACTGTTTTGGTCCAGCGAGAACTGGCTGCCCACCTTCAGCTTTCCAAGGTTCGGTATGCTCGTATTATAAAGTGCAAAGCAGTAAGGATAGCCGTAATTTCCGCCCTGGTTCTTATCCGTCGAACTGTTGAGAAAACCATGGTAGTTCAGCTCCTCTCCAGGATTGTTCTGATGGATATCGACATTGTCCCTCTCTATCATATCTGCGGAATTCTCGACGCTGTAAATGCCCCCAGTAAGCGGTTCCTCGGCCACGCCAACTGAGTTTCTTAGGCCCCATCCAAGTATACGACCTTGTGTTGCAAAATCGTAAGGCGTGGAATTTGAGGTCATCGCCTTGTCCTCTAAATCGAATGCCCTGATCTGCGAGTGTCCGGTCCTAATATCTTCAGCCTCCAGGTCGAGATTGGAAACGCTGCCCCTGGAAACCACCAGCGTCTGCGAAACCATCTGGGATATCAAAAGCGTTCGTGTTACATGATCATCGCCGCTCATTCCATCAATCAAAGTTTGGTTGTCTCCACTCACTAAAGGCCCCTTTGCGTCGTACTGCCATGCATAAACTGCGTCTGAGGATGAGGCATAAAGGGTGCGTTGGTCAGTCGAGAGCGCAATGCCGTGGGTTAACTGCAGATGTTAGGATCATACCACACCCAGGAAAAGAACGCCTACTAAAGGAGAGTCTATTAAGGTCGTCTTCTTTGCTACCTCTAAACAAGTTGAGCCGCCATCAATCAACCCCAGGTGGACTATGCCGACCCCTTGCTCGACGACGAGGAGGTCGCCCGCAGAGTCGAGTATGATTCCCCGTGGCTTCGTCAAATTTTGGGCGATCAACTGAGCACTCCATCCATTCGAGAGGACTGGTGCTGGATATGATGACTTCAAGCTGCAGTATTCATTGGAGGCTGTAACCGCCGGGAGCAGTACAGCCAAGAAGAGGAGGGGGGTCTGAGTTCTAGTCGGAATCTGCATCTTGAGGATTTGATTTTCTGTGTTATTTGGCAGGTTGAAAAGAAAAGAACGCTGCAATTAATATAGCTTGAAGAAGTATATTCACACGCCTCACGGTTGTAAATGACTACGCCTCATGGTTGTGAATAACTCAGGCGTAGATGTGATGAACTGAGACAATGCCAAGCAAGAGACCTACCTTGAACCCCGCGTTTTGAAGACGCCACAGACATCATCAGATCGCATTCACTGATGAGAGAGCATCTAATGAAGCTTTGATCTGGGGGTTTGGTATTGCGTGGCTCTTTTCGAGGTGTTACTGTTTGAGGGGTGCATGAATGATGAAAGTGAAATGCAGAGAGTTGCGCTTGAAGTCAAGACTGGCGAAAGGAGGCTAAACTGTTTTGAGCCGCCCCTTTTCCCCCTGAGTAAGCGAGGATATAGCATCTCGTTTCGGTTGTGTCTATCTGGGACTTCCTTTACTATCCCACACTGATATATAGTTGCTCTATCTTTTAATTCTCTGTGTGTTTTGTTCATCGGTGTGAAAGCTCACTGCTTCGAAATCTACAAAGTAACCCCTCACTTCTCATATTTCTTCATCTCGTGCCTGAAAGTCCTCTCCATCTCATCCATCACCTTCTTCGACTCCGCGTATGCAATTTCCTGAGATGCATCTTTGCTATAGCCCTTCTCCACATGCACTTTTTTTCAATTGTTGGTATAGGTCGTCTACTGACTTCGCGTCGTGCTTACTTTCTCCCTTGCTGTGGTGATGCCGGGAGTGGCGGCAATGGGGCTTTTTGGCTGGGGATCTCTGGTCGGGTACGAGCATTCGTACTTGTTTGGCTTTTGCATCGTGGGTGGTAGGAACTTGGTGATGATTTTTTGGCGCTGGTTTCTGTACTGGCGCTGTTTCTGGCTTCTGGCTCTGGACTGGTAGAGCAGGGCGATCTTTTGCGGTGGAGGATTCATGACCTGGCATTTGGTCTGATTTCGATTTCTGTGACCGGGAGGCTGAGAAATTTCTTGGACTCCACAGAGACTGGTAGTGTAGTAGTGTTTAGAAGTTGTTCTGTGTAGCTGCCAATATTCAAGATATATATGCATGACACGTTAAGCAAGATGCTGGGTGTATTAAATGATTCACGAGCCATTTATTATGACTCTGTATAATCAAGGGTTGATTATTTTGAGCCTTCATCAAGTGAAATAAGGTTTAAAGTACTTATAGCATAGCAGTGTCCATTGTCACTCCGCTCTCGTTGCGCTAGTCAACCTCCTCAAGTCTCTTCAGATCACGTCTCACCATAACCTGCGCTGCTTCTCGGTTATGTCCTTTCTCCTTGTACATTTCCTCCGAGTCATACCGCAGCTTTAGCAGCTATGGAAAAGATCCTAGCAGGCCAGTGAAACTCGCATGAATACCCTGGCGCTTTGAATATTCTTCTACGACATTTGATCACAGCAATGGAGTTACAAACTACGGTTATGAAAGTAGAAGTATACTAATTATCTACCTAAGCTCAACGACCATACCACTCCACATTTTTTCCCACCTGCCTCCGCCTACCTAACCAACCAACTCCTTCAGCCGCATTATCTCATAACTCGCCAACAGAGACGCAGCCTTGCGATTATAGCCTTTGCTCATGAACACATGCTTCAAATCCTGTTCTCGTCTCTCACTATTAACAAACCTCCGGAATCGAGCGACGGCGCTTGCATTCCTACGCTCAAGCTCTTCTGCGACCTTTTCGGGACTACCAGTCGGTGTGTAGGTTGGGGGTTGGTTCTTGGTGGTGGTCTTTGTAGCTCCCTCAGTCTCAGTATGTAAGTGTGCGTGGGGGAGAGGGTCATGGCTGGTTGAAGGGCGGTCCTTGGCGTCAGTGTTCGTAGCTTCTTGGGCTTCTTGAGTACTGTGAGGAAGCGAGATTGGGTAGCGTTGATGCTCTGATGGGCCGTGGCTTGTAGTTGAGCGGCGCTCAGGCGTGAAAGGGGGCATATATTTTCTGCTAAATCGTTCCTTGTCTCCAAGTCCTAAATCCGGTCGGCTATCAAGTCCACCATCAAATCTTTGGTATGGATATCCTGATACCGGGGCACGCGCAAGTGTTGGATCAACAGAAAGCGAGGAAGGTGTTGGTTGGATTGCGTTGGGGTCCTCAGCCGGCGCTACAGGTAGTTCTGGGGAGCCAGGCTCATCTCCGTAGGAGGAAAATTTGGAAGATGGAAGATGGACTTCAGGGTCATCTCTTTCTTCATGATCGCTTAATTGGGAACCAGTCATGTTGTTTGTGGTGTTTGTTTGAATGTGTTTAAGCTATTTAGTTGAGTTGTGAAGATAGCAAGATGTTTGATGGCGTTTGTTGTTGTGTGGTGAAGCTGACAGAGTTATATTTTGGGCTTTCCTGAGGGACCCAAGGTGAAGAATAGAATCAAGGAGCAAGGGAGCTGGGGACGTGATTAGGTGTCACAGCTTTACAAGATGAGTAAGTGTTACATCATTCTCACAGTCTTAATCACGGGATGCCATAGGAAGAAGTTGCCCCCGCTGATGAATTCGGATCTCCGATTGGCAAGCTTAACTACAGAAAGGATATTGAGGAACCGTATAGTAAAGAAACGTAAATCCCATTCAAGGTCTTTGTATATCCACGAAAGTAGGCTGAGCTCCAGCACCCAATTTACGTACCTTCAATAACCGAGTCTCAGAGTTAATCAAGCTCAGCTATGAGAACGCTGGAGAGAGTGAAGGGGTAGGCGGAAAGGAAGCTGTGTGTGAATCATCAAGGCAAAATTGGATTGGGAATCCAAAAGACAGTCGTGAATACTGACTCTGCGAGCTGCAATTAGCGAAATACAATAGCTTTCATAAGGTGACGTGAATATTCTTTCAGGCTTCACACCAGTCATCTATTGTTGAGAATCTATAGCTTATTAGATGTTTTCTCTTGAAGTTCTCAAGAAGATGTGGGCACTATCATCGCAACCAAACAAACAAAAAGATTGGAAATTGCTCATCGTTTTTTCATTCTATTATCTATGTATGGATACCTCTTGCCCTTTACTTGCCGCTACAGATACCCACCCTGCCAGTTCCGGAACTCATAGGAATCGCTGCTGTTTTCTCCAAGTTCATTAGACAGCCATGCCATCCTTATCTCCGCTTCATCCTGTGCCAATTCTCAGTCATAGCCATTCTTCTCAAAGAATTCAACCAGACTACCGAATAACCTCTCATCTATTTTATCCTGTTCGATTCGCTTGACGTAGCGATCCAAAGCCTCGATTGCATCCTTGACTTGGAGATCCAATTCCGCATTGCGCATTTGGCTCTCTTTTATGCTTCTTTCTCGCCCATTCCGCCGCTCGGAACTTGGCGATGATGTCTTTCTCTAACCGTTAGGATAATTCTAATGGAGCCTCTTGGTGTCCTCGATCCCGTTGGTTGAATACAGAGGAACTGAAGAGGTGGTAGCGAGGGCCAACGGGTGCTTGTTTCTTTCGGGTTCCCATTTCGACGAATTTGCTTTCTGTTGTTCGATGGAGATTATATTTGTTGAGTTGTGATGTCTTGAATGGATGCAAATATGTTCTGTAAAGACATGGAGTAAGGTGCGTATATAGTAGGGAAAAGACACGGAAGAGGCTTGCAATCACAAAGGGTCACTTGAAGAATAACCTTCTGATTATAGCGTTTGCTCTATGGACAGTCAACTGAAGTAATCTTACAAGGGGTTTGTTCAATCACATTTACTGTTCCGTAGTTCTCAAAGTATGTAATTTGACAGCTGAATGTGTTGTCGGAGGTGGCACTTATCAAAGAACAGAAACAAACCTCATCACTACGTTTACAGCATTTGAAAGCAAACAAATTGAAGATATAAATCATATAAAGCACATCGATCGATATCTTGACTGAGCCCTCATCACCAGTATTATCTTTCACTAAACAATTTCTCGTACCCCTCCCCCCTGCCTACTGCAACCGACCCCCAAAACCTTGCCTCCTTCCCCTAATCCCAAGCCATCACCCCAGCTCCTCCGAACCCCAAACCCCAAAAGTCCATCTTCGCAACCCCTCAATCCAGTACCCCAATCTGCTTTTCCTACCACTTCACCCCTCCCCGCTTTTAACCATGCCATGCCACGTCTTGTCTCGAGATAGATGAAACGCTAGATATTTTTGTACTGCAGGCGGTAGTTCATATGAGGCTTCTTTCGCTTTTGTCACTCATTCGCAGGACGAGGACAACGATACGCTAATACATATCTATTATTCTGTTTAGTGCTTGTGCTAGCTTATCTTTAAGAGGAAGAAACTAGGAGAATAAATACGAAACTATTTGTACGGTGGGGGAATTGGATAATATTGGATGGAGCAAGGTAATAATCGTAATGAGTATCCATGTCAATGGTCTGACTGGGTATGCTTTTTCACGTATAAAGATGCAGGCGGAAGGAGGGCGAGGGAGGCATGGCATTCGATTATACACCTTGTCTAAAACGTGCTGGGCTATTCACACACTTCCTGTTGACTCGGAACCGGAATTTAAAGAGCATCTTATTATTACCGCAACGAACATCAGAACTCCCTTCCTTACAACCCCGTCACAAAGTGTAGAGGATCTCACAATCATAAGCACAGGGTAAAAATAACGTGAAGCCATAACTTCATATCTTCCATGCCACATATCTCATGCGTTTATTTTCCTTTCTTTCTTCTTGCCTCTCTGGTGATCGATCCCATAATGTCATGCGCATCCATCCAGCCCAGCCCGTCCGCCAAACGCCATGCAAAACCGTACCAGCCACTTCTCTCAATCCCATCTGTCATGTCCACACAACAGAGCTCAAGTTCCCATGGGGCTAGCTCATTCAGAGCAGAGCCCATTTTGTGGCGACAGGACAACGTCGAGATAGCGCGATTTCTCCCACACACCACAAAATTAAACTTCACTCAAAAAAGCCTCCCGTCTCCTCTTTCTTTCTTTCTTTCTATACTAGACAAAACAAAACAAAGCATCCATCGTGTATCGCAACCACAGCGGGACTGAAGACAAAAGGCGTAGAAGGGAAGCATCGTGCAAACATTATATGCGTATTTTATCGCTTTTGGTGGATGCCCCATTCTCTCGCACGAATTTTCCGCCCATCCTTGGGCGGGTGCGACAAAAACTCCCAAAGCAGAGCGCCATTATTTTGAGCGCTGATGTACATGCAAGAGCCCGACCGATGAGATTGAACCACTCCCAAGTTCTATTATAGGAAATGCATGGTTAAACAAAGGATTCGGGAAATGCTTCATGCTGTCGAAAAACCGTCGCTATGCAGGAAAGGAAGAATACGCGATGCCGATGAGGCAACTCGTCGCAAATGTACAAGAACTGATGAGTTTCGCACGTAATTATAGGACCGTTCAGATGACGGTCATCATATGCATTCTCTGGCCCAGACTTCTAGTCGGGGAAGAGTCGATCGAACCATTGAGGATAGAACCGTTGCTTTGGCTTCGAGGTAGGTTTTTAGGCGGGCTCGCCATCGGGTCAGTGAAGACTCGTGTGAACGCTGGACTGGATTCACGCTGAGGAGCTGCATCAGGACTGGGCGATCTGCCATCAGATTTCCGAATAAGATCTGCTAGAGTACGACTGAGAACACTCGCGCGATGCACAAGATCCCGGAGACTAGTAGTGTCGAATGGCATTTTTTCCGAAGACTGAGCAGCCATCTCTTTGAGCAAGGGATCTGACGTTGCCCGATGTTGGTGCATGGTTTCCATTACTGAACGGGCGACGTCTGATGCGCTCCTGATGCTGGAGGGACGTGTTAGTGTTGGAGGTCGCAAGTGATCCCTAGTGGGAGAGCTGTTAATTACAGCTCCAAATATATCGTCGTCGACCGAGAAGACTGATCGCCGCCGAACTGTCCCACCATTGTAAACAAGCCCAGTCGGACGGCCGTTCCGGTTTAAAAGCTCGAATGGCGCCTCAGGTCTCATCAAATGCTCCACATCAAACCCACGATCTCCATCGTCATCATCCGCTGACTCTCTATCAAATATGATAGATGATGGTGAGTGAGGTGGAGAAAGTGTAAGGTCCTCTTCGTCTGGAACTGCAAGAGCAATAATGCCCTCAGCCTCCTTCCATAGTGGTGCTGAAGCTCCCGTCAATAAGCCCTTTTCTTTCGCCAATAATCGTAACCTCTTTAAATCCTCAACCAGCAGACAAACCTCCCTTATTTGGCCAACATGTCCAACAACACTCGCTTGGCTTGCTTGAATAGCTGGAGGCACCAACATGCCACTGCTCTCTATGTTGAGATCTCCGTCTCCATCATCTGCATTGTCGAAACTGGTGCCTTCAAATTCGAAATCGTTGTCCCAGTCTTCGCTGGACCCTTTTGCTCCCAGGCCCCATGTTCCAAATTTGGGCGTCAACTTCGCATGCTCTCGCTGCCCCACGTTATCAGGAACCACAGGCACACTCTGGCTTCGAACGTGTAAAGGAGTCGGACCTCGTCGTCCAATCGCACGTCCACCTCTACCATCCGCCAGCTGTTTTACATGCGCTGTTTTAGGTCTTGCGGTGTTACCCATATAATCTAATTTCTCTGCAGAAGGTGGTTCTGCCCAGTCGAACAAGTTACTCTTCGGCCGTTCTGGGCGTACTGTATTTGGAGCGGGGCTTCCATTGGTTGAAGCGCTGTGGGTCAAATCTGCAAGTGCAGCGCGAAAGCTTGGACTTACTCTTCGAGAATTTAGAGAGTTAGACGGAGGGGAAAGCTGACTGCTCATAGCCATGTTTTCATCATCTCTCGTCCAGTCCTCGTCATCTTCTGCATCATCCAAAGACATGCGAGTGAATTCTTTTGTAGCGAGAGAGAAACTGGGTGGAGAAGATGGGATTCCAGTGGAATTCAAAGAAGCATGGCGCACTGGTGTTTCAAACCCTTCTTCTTGTGAGTAACGAGGACCTTTGACCGGTGTAGACATTCCTTCGTCTTCTTCAATAATCCTGTTATGTCCTTCTGAAAATCCTCCATTCCCTAGCATCTCGTGAATGGAAAGCCTCTTAGTCTTTGCGCTGCCATTGACGCTAGGCGGAGATTCGTCAAACATTGAATCCAGCGGGGTGTGCCGGGACCGTATGCTGCCTGTAGCTCCCGACCTTAAAGAATCGAAGACCGTCTCGCTTTGAAAATCCAGATCTTCGTCGTCACCGGAAGTGAATCCTTTGGTATCATTATCAGAGCCAACAAAGGTCTGATCTGTGATTTGTGATGTACGAGATGGCTTGGACGTATGAGAGGCGAAATTAGAGAGATTCGGAGATACGGGACCAGCCGAGGGGACTGACGTGTCGGTAGCATTAGGTTGTAAATTCGGCGAAGTGGGACTATGTCGATGGGCTGAAGACGAAGACGAGGATAATCCAAGGCGAGCTAAATCAACATTAAAACTTGACAGCCGAGACAGAGGTGGCAACGGCGAAGAAGTGTTTCGGGTGCGTGCTTGAAAACTCGAAGCAAATGGATCATTCGGGGATGAAACCTCTGTCGGCGACAACGGCTGCTTTTGAAAAACTTTTGGATCCATGATCAACCGCTGCCGGTTGCTGCTAGTTCCATGTGCTGATACAATACTCCGTCCAGGCATGGTTGAGACTGGGGCTGATGAATAACGCACACCGCCACTTTTCCCATCTGCGTTTCGTTTGTTCCCCCTCAGACTCCCAGATCTTGATATCCACGAGGTTGGCGAACCAAAGTTCATCGAGAGAGCACGACGTGCAATCTTCTGAGACTCTCGAGGCAACTCTGTAGAAGGCAGTATATTCGAATCCCCGTTTACAAGGTCCTCGACAGCACTGTCATCAAATGGCAGACCGTCCTCATCAAAGAACACTTTACCAGTAGACTTGGCCGCATCTATCTCAGCCGGCTTCATCAAGGTAGGCCTTGTAGTCTCGCCCGGAAGTACCCTCTTTGATGTCGACTGTATACCTTGTACATTTCCGTCGCTAGATTTTCCTGACAACCTTTCTTTCGTGAGCCTTGTTGGTCGTGCTTCGAAAAAAGGGCGCCATGTTATGCGTTCTGGCGTACTAAATTTACTCGAAGGGGTCATTCGTGTCTGACTTGGAGGGTTTTGCAGGACGGAATCTTCCTTCTTGGAATCGTTTCTGAACTGTTCCTGGAGATTGACGGAACGTTGGTGACTTGTTGCCGGTCTACGTAGGGTTGGTACTTGCGACTTGGATCCACTCCTTGATAAGAATCCATTGTCTTCTCCTCGAGATGGAGCTCTTTTCACCAGTTTGTTCGGAGGTAATTGAGCTGGGCTGCTGGCAGGATCGGACAAAATTGGAGCAGCAGAGCCATGTGAGACTGTTATTGATGGAGAATCCGGACCAACGCTTGACCTAGGACTGTTGTTATATGAGGTGGGTATCGTCGACAATCTTCTAATCCATGAGCCTCTCGACGAAACAGAATCTCTCCTAACCACCCCTTCAGCATGTTCAACAGGCGATGATAGTACCTCCCCGTGTCTGACAATTGAATTTCTCTTCCCGCCACTGTTTGCGGCTTCGAGTCTTGCAGTCGAGGGTCGTGTGCGGTGGGTCAGAGGAGGATTCGAGGAGGATAGAGTTCGCTGCCGAATCTTGTGTTCTGAGGGGGTGCTCATGGTCGAGCTTGTGCCTGGACGCGAAGCCGGGGAAGAATAGCCATCACGATGTTCATTGAAGTCTGCGAGCTCTCCAGCTTTTCGTTTCTTCGAGGAGGGCCGCACAGGTGTGATTCGCTCAGGCTTCCCCAAGGCCAAACCGGCAGCGGCAATCCCAACCGTACTCGAGGCAACAAGCTATAAAAACCAGAATGTTAGCTTGGACCTGGAACAAAGCAGTGTGAATAGGAATTGGTGATGGTCGTTCGGTGGCAGAGTAATGTTCCAAGGCAAGGCAATGCAAAATGCAAGTCCCTTAATTTAAATTGGGTTGTACTCACGCTGGGAATGGTCTTCATCGCGAGGAGTGTCCCCTGGCAGGAGGACCAATTGGCAAGGGAAAGACCAAGAGAAATGTCGTGGACGTGAACAATCTCATGAACATTGTAGAAATATATCCATGCCAACTGTTATTCGGGGTGTCGAGGAAGGAGTAGAAGGAGGATTGGCCAATGTCTGTCGCTTGTTTGTCGCTCGGCGGAGGGTAAACACCAGAACAACTTTTTTCGTGTCCCCGTTCAATCTGCTTTCGAGGGAGGTAGGGACAATAGGATGGTAGTGTAGTGTAGTGTTTACCGGCAGCCGGGTCTAGTAAAAGAATGTGGAGCTCGCGGTGAAGGAGGTAGTGGGAGATGAGTGAGAGTGAAGTGGGCAGGCGTGTCTACGAGAGCTGAGCTGAGAGTGAGTGAGTGAGTGAACAATAATACCGGTAATGGCAGGAGGCGCGTGGAATTGGAGATTAGACAATGATATTATTGGGCTTTGGAGCTTGAGCTTGAGCATAAGCATGCAAGCAAGCGTGCCGTAGTTTAGTCTTGGTCTTGGTCTTGGTACAGTAGACGGCGGCCGTATCGCCTGCAAGATTTCTACAGAGCTAAGGTTACAGTGTACGTGAGTGGACTCCCCTCTGCTCCCCTACCCTGGACTGCCATCTTTAGCGGCTGCCTTGACCAACGAAACAACCACCAGCAGCCCGGCACCTCGTCCGCTTTTAGATTTCCGCCCAGACGACCACTTAAGTCCGTATATACGGTGAACATTGTTATAAAGGGATGACCCTGCCGCCAGTCTGATCAACATGAAGAACGCAATGCCAGCTATAATCAACCATGGGGCAAGCCCGCCCGCTTCATAGCTGCTATCAGGTATCTACGCAGCCACAGCCCCGCCGAAGCACGCTACATTATGTTCAACTCCTCCTTGGGACCTTGGCTTAGCTACTTCCGTACTCCCATTAGCCTGTGCCCTGGAAAAAATTAGGTGAGACCAAGGAGGGGCTCTAAAGCTTCATGTATGTTGTGTACAAGCTCGTACAGTGCCTACCTACGGGCTGATGGTTTGGCACGGAGTCAAGGTTCTGTTACGGTACGGCAACAGCCATGGCATTGGTGAGGAAGAAATCTAATCCGGATCCGCCGCATGAGAGGGACGCTGTACTCTCACCAGCTACCAACGCCGTGAAACACCACTAGGAGGGAACATCTCTTGTCTTGATTCTCGGAATCAGTGCCTCAACATCTACTCCGTGGAGCTGGAAACGTGATGTGGAAGATCGGGGATTTCTGGTATTAATTACAAATTTCATCCGGACTTGTGACAATCAGGAGTGGGCAACAGCTGCTACTGGCACAGCAAGCTAGCAGCATATTTTCCATGCTTACTCCGTAGCTGGATATCAAAATATGTTTGTTGTGTCACAGATACAGTACCGAAAGAAAACAACCCAGTATCCGCCATAGTGGTCAAACTATTGGCAGGGCAGGTCATGAGACATTCTGGCACTCTATGGGTCCGTAGTGCTCGGTCAGCATTTTAATCATATATGCATAATCCGAAGCAGAATGCCTTGCCTAAGGGATGCATTTCGGTATGGTATTGGTTGGAAGCCGGACGTGATTGATCGTACAGAGAGGCTGCAGGATTGATTGCTTGCTGTATGCTGTTTCAGATGTCAGCACATTCGCTAAGCCAACATGCGAACCAGCTCCAGCCAGCTGCAAGCAGAAATGATAGTTCGTTGGACTTACATTCGCAAGGTTGCCCTTCCATCATGATTCGGGAAGTAACTCCAATGTCAACAAGAGGGGTAGATAATTCTCGTCCAGATCAAGACGACTACCTGTTCACGAGGCACGCCACGTAACCTCCCACTCTTTCCTACTTTAACTTTAACTTTCTTCTAGTGCGTGCCGAAGTCATCGCATAGCCAGGCTTCATCCTTCCAGAAAGATGCAGGTATCCAGCCTGCTTGTTCTACGCCACATTCGCCCTAAAAGCATACTCCACTTCTGACGGACATAGCAAGCAGTCCGGTCTTTCAGCATACGAATACCCCTCTTCTTCAAACCAGTCACGTACTTTCGAAACTAACATAGTTCATGCTGTGAAAGAGGAAGTTTTCGCGATATAAACAGTCAAAACTGGCCTGGCCCGGGGAAGGAAGTGCTGCCATGAAAGCAAAGCAACAAACAAACAACAGCCAACTTGGTAATTGACACATCTTTTGTTTATCATGATTCCAAAAGCTAGTTCCCGTCGGCCATTGTTGACTTGTTAAGACCAGACCGAGTCGCGTGTCTCCAAGCCCTCAAATCCAATCAATGAGGTTGACAGCCGTCTGCAGTGGCCCTCAACCCTGTCCATGACAATGCATAAACAAAACAAGGCTCCTTCTTTTACCGGAACGGAAATTGGAGATAACAATAACAACATGAAGATGTCCGTTTGTCTTTCAGCTCTCGGGTTTTGAGGTCCGGGTGAAATTTGTAAAGTTTTTATTATTATTTCGAACTTGTGACGTTCTTCTGACCAATGTTCTGGATCTACTCCCGTAATGATCGATCCACCTAATCTCAACGGCTGGGCGGAGACGCTTTGACTGTGAATGAAAAGATGAGGAAATAAAGTCTCCGTCCGCTAAGTCAGTATCGAAGTATGGAAAAGTCCAAACTTCTGTCATATGTGACGTAAGTCCCTAAACTTCTAGGCGTTAACGTCCCCCTCTCTTCCAAAACCTCTTTTTCTATCTCCATGGTTCAGGGTCCGGTCTATATCTTATTACTACAGTATTCGGAGTCGGCGTGCCGAACCAGAATCCTTCACCCAAGGATCAACCAGGCCAGCGACCCAACAATAACACCAACACCAATACCCATCCATCTGGAACCACAATCTCGCAAAACAAAACAAAAACAAAAAAACAAGCAAAGTAATTTCCTCATTCTGGCATCTCGAAACAATAGATTCGTTTCGCGATTCAGTCAAAAACAGAAAGATCAGAAAACAAAAGATGATCGGATGCTAGGATCTAGCTTGCATGGCTTGGGATTTACGCTGCAGGTTGCGTTGAATAACCCGATCACCACAGATCTTGTTTTCATTAATAGTATGCTACATGGATACGCGTGAGTGTGTGAGAGTTTCCGGGAGAGTTACGATGCGATACGTATGTAGCAGTGCAGTGGGCGCGTCGTGTCCAATGGGGAAGGTGTGGGACGCGACGTCGACGCGTATTATTAAGCTTGTGTTGGAGTGAAATGAGACGCGGGGAGAGATCTTGAATTAAACTTTGAACTTGTATATTCTATCTATAATAGATAGCTTAGGTAGATACGAAACCTATTCCTGTCATGAAAAGTCGAGGAAAAGGAACTGGAAATTTGGAGAGACATACCTCCGTACATACAACTGCCGTAATATTCCGCCCTCCCAGTTCTTAATTGACAATCCAGTCCAACCCCTTTTCCTCTGCAGGCAGTTCAACCCATACAGTACCCCGCCTCATATATATATATAATACACGGTTATCCCTTACTGAGTATACATACAACACGGCTCGGCAATACGTCCCTACTTTATATGGAGAACATGTACGGCTGAACTCGTCTCCATATCCAACCCGTCTATCGTCATCTCACAAAAACCTCGCACCAATCAATAGGCAATACGACGCAAGGGAGTAGTAGCGTGGCGTTTATTCATTACGGTCCTGTTTTGTACAGATCATGGAAAGCAACTCGGATGATACCTGGATCATGTCGTTCAGGGGTATCGGTGCCAGAGCATCTGGTTTCGGGCTCCAAAGTTTGAAAGAGTATGCATGAATTAGCTGTCTTTTGCGCATCACCGAGTAACTTGATATCCTTTGAAGCTACTGTGTGAGCTTGGTTCTTGCCGAGGTGCTGAGGAAATATATCACGTGGCTAGTCACACTCTAGATATACACGTGATGGATGGTTTTCTACAATTGCTGTTTCGTTCCTGTTGGTCTTCTGTATTGTCATGTGTTTTTGTTTTCAATGATAATTCCTGGCATGGAGGCAGGAGAAGCTGAGACGGTTTCTTGCTGCCGTACCATGATGTCGGGCTACGAAAGTGCGTTGCGGAATGGAATTTCAACTCTTGCCGTCCCCCTCTTTACCTCTCAATCATCACAAGGTCATCCGTAGGTGGGTGAGTTTCCGGTGAGAAAGGCAAGGCGAGGCGCCTCTCAATTGGATTGCCACTGTCATTTCAGCCTCATCCGTCAGAACTCACGCTGCAAACGAAAGTCATCATAACGTGCAGACAGAATGGAACCCAATCACCAGCATCAATAGTCAAGTCAACTCTCGCACCGTCACATACATAACTAACGCATTTCTGCTACCATACCACAGCCGGGTGTTCTTCGTCTCAAATTTCTTTCTTTGTTCGCTCTCCCGTCCCGAGATCTGCAACGTTGTAGGGTGCGTTGCACCGCGTACCGAGTCATTTGTGCTTCCCGGTGGCATGGGGAGGGGTGTCATGCTGTGGAGTGTTGTGCTGTATCCTGATGTTGTGATGTGAGGAGGTGATGGGATGGAGCTGTAGGGATATAAGTTTCATGCTGTGTACGGGTTGTTATCGTTGGGGTGACGCCGAGTGCCGGGTCGAGGGGGAATGTTGAACGGAGTGCTTTTGGCTTGTTGGAAAGAAGAGAATCTGCTTGGATTTCATTTCCTTCCTCTCTTTCTGGGAGCTTGAGGTTAAAAGCTCCTTATGCGCCGAGTTATACCTCACTGTCTGCTGGTTTTACGGACTTGGTTGCGTCTTAGGTTCCGAGTCATATGTTGCGTCCTCCTTGGCTATGAGGACGTATTGTTTATTCTCTTCTGTAATATCTCATTTATCCGCTGTCAGAATCAGAAAGCAGTTTCTGATGTTCATACTGCTAGGTCTGAATGTTCTGTCAAAGTGCTTTTGTCGGCTGCTTTTCTGGCGTCCTTGGCCTAGGAATGTTTGCAAGTATGGATTCTGAAAATAAGCTGACCAGGTCATCTCTTCCGCTTTGAGTCATTTTCACTTCAAATTGAGCTTTACATGTGAATCAACACTGACCTTCGCTCGACGTTCTTGGCATTGTCTTTCGTGCACTCTCTCACCATCCCGACCGGCGGCATTGGTATCTACAACTCTGTCTAATCTTCCTCTCACGAGCGCACTATTCGTGTGCAACATATAGTCTCACTATAGATTACCTGAAAGCAAGATTCAAGAGCAAAGAGAGGGCGAAGGGAATGGGAAAGTCTTCACAGCCGGTAGCCTCCACGGCGGCAGCAGTCAAAACAGATCAAGTGTTAAGTTCATCAGGTCCGGCACATTTGCAGAATCCTACTTCGAGGGGAGAGAAGATGTGAAGCCCAAGATCAAAGAATTGGTCGCCATTCAGAACCAGAAAGCCAACAAGATCTGCTTCACCCACGGAGACGCCCACAGCGGGAATTTCCTCGTCAGAGACGGCAAGGTAGTCGCTCACCTTGATTTTGAAATGTCGGGCTTCTTTCCTGAGCACTGAGAGTACACATCAGCCATGACAACGGCCAAGATTGTGGGAACTATGACGATTCTTTTTGGGAGTTAGGAAGTTTTTGAAGGGATATCCGAGGGAACTCGAGGGAGATATTCTTCGTCAGGAGATCTTTGGTAAATATGGAGTTCGATTAAAGTTACTTCAAGAAGCATACAAGAAAGTGTAAGCCAGACACAAGGCTAAATAAATCATTAACCTTTGATTGTAATGCCTCCGATACAAAGCCAGACCTCTGTGAGTATCGTGTCCCAAAGTTTGGTCGATACACACATTTTAGTACTAGCTGGTTTATGAAAATGACATTATAAACTTTCAGGGAGCGCACGAATCACATTTTGCAGTAAGTTTTAAAAAGATCGATTTGTATACAATGGAGCTTTCATTAACGACGCTGTATGATTTCTAAAATCCAACGACAGGTCCAGCGGAACATCTAAGAGTAATCATCTAACCTACACCACCCACCATGTCGATCCAAGTTTCTCTCTCAATTTGTCTGCGGGTGCATATCCATTTTCTCCAGAACTCTGCCGAGTAACGACATAGTAGACTCTTTAGGTTTGCACATAAGCATGTCGTCGTTCTCGAAAGACCAGCCCTCCCATTTCACGGGAATAGGCGGTATTCTTTCTCCCTCCTGGCCCATAACAAAGGCTGGTGAGAGTTCTTTCGTTCTTGTTATGTATGCGCTTCTCGCTTGAAGGTTCGCTCCGAAAGCACGTCTGTCGTCTCGGTCCATGAGAGAATGAAACCACTCCGCGTGCACCTCAGCCATCCCACAAATGAGATCCACGGTATATTACTCTCCTGCCTTTAGTAAGGCTCGGTACTTGCAGAGCTACCTTATCGCTTTCTGGATCCAATCTCTTGTCAGTTGCGAGTTCAAGATCCCGCGTGCATGGTTGACTCAAGATCCGTGTTTCATGTAATGGTCCAGATCCGACCCTACTTCGTCGCTAATGTGGAGGAATTTATTCAGATTTATGAGAACCAGCATATCTTTTTCGCGCCAAACTGTGCTTATATCCCGCCTCTCGTATCTTGCGTTTTCCCCTCCCTCTTGAATCAGTCGATGCTGTATCAAGGTTTCTCATTCTCGATGAGGGCAGCCAACTACGAGGGACCAATAGTACCCTGGGAATTTTGTGTCGTCAAGCTGCTCATCATAGTCGTCTTGAGGAATGGGTCGACTTGATCCTTCACTCTGAGGTACTCGGGTAGCTGGGCGGGCTTGAGGCAGGTTGCTTTGGAGCTGCTTGACGTGGGATGACGGCTGGAAGGGCAGGATATCTTGGACGGGATGGAAGGATCGGCTGGGTCAGACTTGCTTGTCGTGCTCTTGCCCTTACTTCAGTAGCGTTGGGTCTGCTTGGTCTCCCGCGAAGTGTTGGCCGGCTGGTGCTCAGTTTCTCAAAATTGCCTTCATTGAACTCAGGTACATCGAACTCTGATATCATGATGTAAAGTTCTTGTTTCTCCTTTTGGTGTCCATTTTTCCATGCCGGGCCGGATTCAAATTGGTCTCTGGCCATTCCACTAACTTTACGTCTCATGTGATTAATATATCGAGATGAGACCGAAGCAACGAGGTTTTGTTGAGCTACACTCAGTCATGATTCTGCCAATGATTCACACAATACACATTCACACACGCAAGGCAAATCACGAGAGAATCACATGGAAGTGGATTGCCATATTTCTAAGTAGTCACTGCTTAACCTTCTTTTTCACCTTGGAAAACACCCAGGAGAGAAAGAATTTACAACACTACTAACCCCAAGAGAGCTAGATATACGAGTCAAGATATTCTGCCCAAGATGGGACTCTTCGGCTTTCGAAAAGCTCACCCAACAACACAAAATGAGCCAACACAAATCTACGTCCATGACCAGAAACTACCCAGCCTTTCTCAGCGCCAATAGTCGAAACACCCAAGATATCTCGAGAATATAACAGCAACTGTCTTTCGCGGAAAAGTGCTTTGGCGGCTATCAGGCTCTATGAACCACGGTCGCGCCCCGAAGGTATGATTCTGAATATACCATATAACCGGGTTGTGAAGTACGGAAGAGACGTCCAGCTCGCGGGGGCAGCAGCACTTCGTTTTGTTGCAAGGAATATTACGATCCCGGTACCCAAAGTCCATTGCACTTTTGAGCACAAGCACGTCAAATACATTGTCATGGATAGAATCGACAGGGAAAAAATAGGGATGGACTGGAGCGAGAGGCCGGAGGCAGAGCGGGCGAGCCTACTACGGCAGCTGAAGGGATATTATGACCAACTTCGCAACATTGCACATCCACGACCGGGAATCATCGCTGCTGTCGCTATGCAGAAGCTCTACAAAACACGGAGTTATAAGGGCAGAGAGGGGTTCGGGCAATTCGCCAAAGAGGCTGAATTTAACCAGTTCCTGCGCTTTGGCATCCAGAAAGAGGATGGCTTCTTTGAGGCGACTGGAGACAACTCATGCCTCACAGACGAAGAATGGTCCGAACTTCGAAAGATAATCGACATGCAGGATCATCTGCAGAAAAGTCACAGAATATGCTTCACTCATGGAGATGCCAGTAGCTCAAATATCATAGTCAAGAACGGCAAGATAGTTGCCATGATAGACTTTGAGTTATCTGGCTACTATCCTGAGTATTGGGAATATACTTGTGCTATGAACGTTAATAGTCAAGATGGTTTCTGGAAGGCTGAGGTTGGGAAGTTTCTGGACACTTATCCAAGAGAGTTGGAAATAGAGGAGACTCGCCGGAAGCATTTTGGTCCTCGAGGGCTTCGTGGCAGGTATGATTGGGCATGACGGGCTAGGCTCTCACTGAAAGCTCGCCCCCAAAACCCCGGGCTTCCTAGCCTTCAGATCCAGCAAACACTGTCCAAACAGGCCATTCGCCCAACTAAACCACTGTCTCGTCCACTTGTGCGCATCGAAACTATTGATACTCTCGTGAATAAGTCCCAATCCATCTGTACTGCTTACGATTTCCTGCAGCGCGTTTCTGATCTCCTGGTCGTCGTTCGTTGTGAAGATTCGGATGATGCTCGCCATGGGCCACGCTTGGCCGTAGCCGGCGTGGGGACCGCCGACGCTGTGAGGGGGGTATGTTAGTTGGTGAGGGTGGGGGGATGGAGGAATGGATGGATGAATGGATGGAGAGTTGAGGGATTGGAAAGAGGGGGCCTTACGCGTTGATAACGGGACCGCGCATGAAATACGAGTTGTCTTTACTGAGGATCATCTTGCGTGTGTTTTGATAGACCTTGTCGTTTTGGTCGAGGTAGCCGAGGAAAGGGGCGCTGAGTAACGAGGGGATGTTGGCGTCGTCCATGATGTTTTCTTGCTCAGATTAGCTATACCGTACCTCCAGGGATGAAAAGGATATACTTACGTGATCCGTATCCGTCGACTTCAAAAGCGTAAATCGAACCGTAAGTTGGATGGTTCACAATAGCGTGCTTGGTGATGGCATCTCGGATTCTGCCTGAGAAGTTGTGCATGTGGTTGGCTAGATTGCGCTGGTTGCCTATATTGGCCATGATTTTAGAGGCTGAGTCTAGGTAGCGCGAAAACATCATGTTGGCTGGGATGTAGAGCTGGTATATAGTCCTGTTGAATTGGTTAGCTTATTTGCAGATTTAGAGCTTGTGTGGACACTCACGAATCATCACTTGGCCGGAATGCTGAACGTATTAAACCCGTGTTAGCTTGAACTGGATTTCCACGCCCTGAGTTGTCAAGAGTTTCTGTTGCCGATGTAGTTGTACGTTGCCAAGTATATGGAAGTGTGTTGACCGATCCATTCGACGAGTACGTGCCGCCGAGCAGGGATTCGGTGGTTGCAATGATGGTATTGATAGCATCGACCCATTGAAAGTTGCGGAAGAAGTCAATATCATTAGTAGCTTCGTAGTAGTCGGTTGAGAGCTCTAGGAAGGCTGCCAAAGAGTCCAACTCGTACTTGCACTCAAAAGCAATGTTGGTGGATACCGCTGGTGTAAAGTCGTCGGGGGTGTCTTGATTCTTGGAAGGCCCAATACCTGACTCGACTGGTGGCTGGAAGGAATTGCAGAAAGGTGCTTCGAGGATATATCGAGCCTGGAGATTGATCACGCCTCGGTACAAGCTGGCGAGCGAGCTCAGGCTCGAGTTTGCGGTAACAAGTGGCAGGTAGCTTTGCATCTGGTTCGCAGAGTCTCGCAGCCACATTGCATTGATATCCCCCGTAATGAGAAATGTCAATTCCTCATTTGAGTTGTTTGCGGCCACTCCTTTCCACTTGACTGCGGTATCGAGAGAGTTCGGGAAGGAGTTTTGGAAGAGGCGGTACAAGTCGGGATCCTTGATCACGGACTCCATATCCTTGATTGTGTCCTCCACAATTGACGAGTTGAAGGTCCGACATGCTGGCTCGGGTCTCATGTAAGACAGTTGGTATTTGCCTGAGCTATATGGCTGGTGCTTTTGCTGTGAGTAGTCCAAGTAGTCGGGACATTGTGCTCTCGCAGAAGGAGCAATGACAAGAGCTGCGGCGACGAGACTAAGAATAATGTCCTTCATCGTACAGTGCCAATAGTTGCTACTTTTGGACAAGATGTGTATGTTTCTCGATGTTGAATCCGAGTCTCCGCCGTCAAGTGTTAAAATCCAAAGGCTATTTGTTTATAGTAAAGTCTCCGGTCAGGTACCACAGCTACCCCGCCTTTGAAGCCAGTGAATCCCTGTAAAATACCCCGCTATTACCCCACATGCGGCACGAGCTTTGCAACTCTGCTATTGGTATTGGTCGACGAGGCTGGATTTCCAACTCTTTGTTTTTACCGACTGCCTCATTCGTAGTAGTCGGCCCTTCTGGATAGCTTCAATGTAGGCCTTATGATTTAGTCACAAGGGCCTTGAACTCATGAGCTTCGCTGAGAAATAGCCCGAGTATACTATAATGAAAACTTACTCCAAGTTACTGGTTTAAAGCTTATTTATTACCATGGAAATAGGTGTGGAAAAAATATATATAGTAATCATGATTATAACTGGAGCAAAAACGAGATCTTGACTGCAGCTGCAAAATGGAAAATGCAAACTGGAAAAATAAAGAATGGTTTTCAGAATCTTGTTCGAGGTGTTGAATCGATGTTTGGGGCTGCTACCGTAAATACAGTAAGATGCATGTCTGCCGACATTTTTGCAAAGTCTATAAGAGCCGCCCGCCTTAGATCGTGGATTCTTCTTCTAGCCCGATGTTTCCAGTTATTTGCCTCTTTCATTTGTGAGTGGGCAGCTATTTGTACAGTTCCAAGTCCGATACCCCTACGGTTGCAAATGCTCCGTCATAATACGATTTTTCGTGTCATGACGGGAAAACCCAGGTTATTCCCCTGTTATAATAGCAATTTTCATATCACTACCTTCTAGTTCTGCTCTAAATCTCTCTGTTATTGCCTGTTATAATAGCATAACATAAAAACCCATATCATTTCTATGTTAGAGAGAGTGAAAATGCCTCATTTCATCTCACTTAACATGAAAATTAGTGTTATTTCTTTAATTTTCGGCATATGTGGCATGAAAGGTACCTTTTTGTGGATAGTGGAGCTATATAAAATTAAGTGCTCTCACTCTCCCTCTACCTTCTCTTTCTTTACTCTCCTTCTACCTCCCTTCTACTTCTATGCGCCCACAGGTAAGTCGTCACCCCCTCTCTTCTGCTAGCCTCTAATAATCTCTAATTATCCTAGTTTCCTACGAAAACATATATTAATAAGGGGCGAATCTAGGAATAGTAGCATTTTTGCCTATTTGGGAATCTATGGCAGATTTAGGAGGTAGGGGCGGATTTAGTGATAAAGCAGAAGGGGGCATTCTAGAGTAGATTTTATAGTAAGAATTAGACAGTTTTCTACTGAAAATGCCCCGTTAGAAACCCCGTTATGATAGGGTTTTCGACATGGAAAAAGTGTACAATTTTATATATGGATCTCTATGTCAATTGCTCTATCATAACAGGAAAAATCATGTCAACACCCCAGGGTTCTGATAGAGGAATTGACACGATTTTTCGTGTTATGACGGAGCATTTGCAACCGTAGTGACCTAGGTTTTACATTTTAGCAAAGGATGTTTAATTTCAGCTCTCTGCTCATCTCGCTACATAGGCTGGAGAGCTACTTATTATATGCGTGTATATCAGACGTTCCATGCAGTTTTGATCCCATCCATTTCTATTTTCAACTATACATCGTTCAAGTATATCTACAACTCGATGGTATCATCGTTACAAAGCTCATCAGGTGCCAATGGCACCTCTATCCTCGATACCAACCTGAATGAGTAAGAGCATTCTTTCGCAGCCTCCATGCACTGTTCCTCCGACCAAGGCAAAAAGACATCGAATCTTTTCGCTGCCTTTATCTGCGTTAATGCCTGGAGCAGCCGTCCCCATCGATCTTTTCGATATAGGCCTGGGATTAACTCGTGCCCAGTCAGGTGTATTGTGAGCTCCTGTAACCCCGTGAGATTCGCAAGTATATTGCAGGTCTCCTGCCAGGTATCGAAGTCATAAGGAGCCAGGGTAAGGGCCGTGGAATATTTGAAGTTCCAGGTAAGGTTCAAGGCACATATCTGGTCTAGGCGCTGGGGCAGGACAGTCTGCTGGAGGTACATGATGGTATCGAGGTGATTGATATCAAATATATTATCTGCGTACAGCATTGAAACGGTCTCTCTATAGATGCTCCGACATGTCTGCACCAGAGGCAGTAGGTTCGCTGGCTTGGCAGGGTGGTTACTTCGAGGATGGAGGTAATATCCAGGCGTCGTGCCCAGCGATATATGCCCGCTTGTAAGGCCCCAGCAGCCATGTCGACGTGTTTCGAGGTCCAGGCCAACGTTCTCTGTACAGCTGATCGCTAGCAGCCGCTTTCGAGCGCGGACAATATGTAGCAAATGACCGCCTAGAACTTCGGTCCAGATAAGTTGACGGACTTCAGCTGGTAGCCGGGCAAAAAGAACAGATTGGGCTTGATCTGAGTTCTGCTGTGGGACGAATTTCTTGAATGGATTCCAGGATCGAGTCGACTTATCGGGCGTGGGGGTGGGGGGAAAAGTCAATGCCCGTGGACGACGCGATGGGAGCCGTTGGGGCGCGTTTATTTTACGCCCCTTCTGCGTCTGCTTGAGGTCTTCAGCATTTCCACACCTCATCTTGTCGGCGTTGATTTGAGCTGAGTTGCGTTGAGTTGAAGCTGTAATGGTTCGTGCTGTGCTCTCTCTGGTTGAATGACACTGTACGAGTAGACCACTACCACTAAGACTCGCCACCTGTGACTAAGCCAAACCGTATAGTCCAACAGAGTATAGTAGGAAGGATCAGGGCCCACCTTAAAGATAACGAGAACGAATACCAAGCTTTGCAAGGCGCAGTCCTACTAAACACTCGTTTAATCCTACTCGGATACGGAGTAATCGTATATCATGGGGTATCCCTCTAATATGTATAGGTACCGGATAAGTATTGTACAAATATAAATAAACATGGGGTTTTAGTGTGTCCGTTAAGCCTATTAGGGCTTTGTTTACTTAGAAGACTGCCGAAATAGAAATAGGAATAGACAGAGTAAGCACTAATTTCAGAATTTGCACAATACTTATCCGCTGTACCTCCGTAGAGGATCGTGTTCGTGGCTTGAAGAAGCATTGTCTTTTATATTATGTATATTTACGGATGCTACTTGTGGCTCCTCCTACAGATCTTAAGGTTATCTTTCCAATCCTTTCGATCGTAAGTAAGTAAGCTACTGTAAGGCTCAAACGTATCTTCCGGTACGAGTAAGGCTGCTAAGGCCGCTAAGGCGACGCGGACTACTAAAGTTTAAAAGTACGTCCGGCGCTAGGTAGAAGCGTAATTGTTCGAGCCCCGCTCGTTTGGCAAGTATTTAAGGTTATAATCAATTAAGCCGCTAATCCAAGTACTGTACTATTCCTAGCCACTCGATGAGCTAAACTGTCTACGCACTGTTCAAAGCGCCTAAAGGGGTCCAGGAGCCTAGAATACCACTAGCGCTTCTTGGTCAGGTTCCGCTACACTAGCTGAGCTGACAGCTCCTTACTCGAGTAGTAATTTCTACTGTATACCTCGCATCAAGGTAATCTTACATCTCTCAAATTCACTTTCCTATACCACCGTACAGAGTAGTATCAAGACGTCTATAAACGCATAGCATTATAGAAATACATGTTATGTTACTCCAATTTCTACTATTGATTAAGTGAGCTTTTTAGGAGTTATGAAAGTGACCAGGTGCCAAAATTGGTGAGGGCATTAATGAGGCGGCGACTTGTAAAATTAGCACCAAATGTGACATGCCCAATCATATCCACTATTGTGTGTATGCTGCTGTTTGTTACCCATTGGGCCATCTCGCCGCTACGGACCCTCCACCTTCTACCACGGTACTGTACTACACGCCGTATTGGTACACACCATCAAGTTTCAAATTCACATCCCCATTGTAGTGCTTTCAGCCTTCCGCACTGCCCCTAAAACCATTATGAAATGAAATGCCATAATACGAAGTAAGAAGAAGGTAAGCGCGCTCAAGGATCTACTGTCTTCATATCCGCCCAAGCGCGCCAACTAACTATCTTCCTTCGTAACAGGCAGAACTGTTCCGCCAAAAGACCAGACCAGGCCAGGGGTAGATAATGACCGTAAAAGCACCAAAGCAAGGTCCCCCAGCCCGCCCTTGGCTTGGCGGAACTGTTTTGCCCAGGAAGTGTACCCTTTTCTCTTACCGCAATCCTGACAGTGTCAGTACTGTTTAGCGTGGGAAGACAGAATCCCTCAGAGTGGCTTTTTACCCAAAATAACTATGTTAAAGTGAAATAGCTTGTATTTCGTTCATTCTGAGCTTTCACGTGTAAGTGGCACGGTATACGTCGGTATTGTGCCCACAGTCAGCCTTAAGCAATGTGAGTAATCCCCTAGTAGGGCTCGGATTATTTGTGATGAGAGATAAGTTTGAAGGATCAAAAGGATTAGCTGTAGGCATCTCATGTGTTATTTTCATGTTGTCACTTTTGATGTATTATTAGAAATGAGCTCCTGATTTATAGGTTCATATATATGCTTTGCATTGTCATTTCTTTCATCTTTCTCTCTCCATATCGTCTGTTGTCCTTGCCCCTCATAGTAACTGCCTTCTTTGCCTGTTTCTTGCAGCCGTGAGGCTCTGCCACTCTTTCAACACCCCCAGAAACCCGAGCTTCACCACGCGCCACAACTACAACCTCTTCTCACTCTTCTCATTTCACCATGAAGCTTACAAGTACCTTCGCCGTTCTTTTAGGCTATTTCACAACTAGTCATGGCTGGATATTGGACAGCTCCTGTTCAGCGTATAGCCAACTGATAAATGATGGCATGAACAATGCGTTCGATCTCGCTCAAGCGGGGTCCGATACATTTGCTATCACACTTCTGGGAAGCGGACCTAAATGGCAGGCACAGAAAGACCTCATATCATACATGTTTAGCGAAGCTTTGACAAATGGCAACATTGATACTGGTAATAAGAATTGGCAACTTGGCGAGAGCACATTTGCTTCAGTCCTGAAGTACAATACCAATAATGGGCAACCCGACGCAACTCCTGCCAGCCTTCGAAATCTAGGCACGGACTCTCTTATTGTGTATTGCGATTATTCCCGCTTCAAGGAAGGTCAAAACTGCGACGGGGTGAAGAAAGATGGTTATACCTGTGATACTAGCATTGGTATATCCATGCCGATGGGTCCCATATATGATGATTGCAAGAGCTCAGGCTTTTTCAGCACAACTGAAATTTCGGTATGTAACGAACCAGAAATGGTTATTACGATCAGATCCTAACCTCTCTCTAGGCCTGGACATTGGAGTATGCTTCCCTAAAGGCCAACCGTGCTTCCCAGATCCAGATGTGCCCCTCGTTCTTAAAAGATCAACAGAAGCTTAAAATCAAAAGCTTGAAAGATCAGGGAAAGAAGGCTATTCTAGCAAGAGGCGCGTCAAAGCTAAAAGCCTTGTTGGATGACCCCTTCAGGACTGCTATTGATGCAGCGTACCTGTTCGAAGGTACTATGCTTCACGAAATGACACACGCGATTCCCAATGCTGGCACTGTAGATGCAGGTCCAGGTGAAGTTGGGAAAACCGATTCGTATGGCTGGAAGAATTGCCGCAAATTGAGTGGCAACGGAGGCATAACCAACGCGGATTCATACGCTTTGTTTGGAATTGGTAGCCGGATGATTGCTCCGAATAATGATGCAACACCTCAGCGACCCATGGAAGACGGATCAATTCAAGTCCTTCCTGGCGAAGCTTCAGGCTCGAAACGAAACCTTCCCGCTCGAGCGGTCAATGCAAAAATCACTTTAACTATAGATCATGCAAACGTTACATTAGATAATGCTAATGCAACGGGTTTTGTGTTTTCTGAACCAGGTTCAGCACCTGTCACTATCTCGAAAGGCCGGGAATATACGATTGGCACGGATGTACTCTCCTTGGACGGCTCTGCTATCATCGAAGACAAATCTACAGTATTCTTCGTCCCGGCATCAGCTACTACGGGCCATACAAGCAGTTCCAGCATCATTTCCAGCAGAACTTCCCAGGGCTTTACTACATTAAGCACTTCGGCTCGTAGCCAAAATTCATCTACATCTACATCCTCACTCTCGAGCAGCGGCTCATCATCATCAGTCTCCTCCCATTCGAGCTCTTCCGGCACGACTTCCTCGGGCAAGTCGCCTATCAGTAGTCTTTCTACCAGCAACAGCTCAACAATCCGAAGCTTTACCAGTACAAACTCCTTGAGCAAGACATCTGTCAGTAGCCAATCTGCAACCAAAAGCTCCTCAGGACAAGCTCCGGTACTTTCAATCTCTTCTACAAGTTCCTCAAGCCAAAGCATATCAAAGAATACGACAACTACAGTTGCTAGCTTATCGTCGAAATCCTCGTTATCTAGCTCGCAGTCCAAATCCTCGGCATCCGGCTCATTGTCAAGCTCGTCTTTGTCTTCCTCGCAGTCTTCCACCAGTTCGGCAGGATCTATCACATGGAGTGGTTCGTGGACTGATACCACAACGGCAACACCAGCCTCTTTTGCTTGGCTCGATGTTCCATCGACCACAATATCAGACCAATCAGCAACGTCCGAGGCGGTATTGCTTGGAGGCCTATTCTTTGGTCTCAAAACCAATAGACAATGGCTCACGGATTCTAAGCTAAAATCACAGTATCTTGACGACGTTAAGCGTACACGAGACGAGGCGGAGTCTTTGTTCAATGACTTGACAAACAAGCCCGACATGCCAGACTGCTCCAACACCAAGAAAAAGAGAAACTCAATGTCAGAAAGGCAGTTGAGAAGCTTACTTCAAGACAGGAGTATAATAGGCAGTATGACTGGGGCAATTACTGGTGCGCTTAACGATGTTTCCAAGCTTGTTAGCTGTGCTACGAATGTAGTCAAGAACTTAGCCGATGAAGTGAACAGATCTACTCCAAACGTCGATTTAGTCGAGAACTTGACAGACACTTTAGCAGAGATTGCTGAAGATCTGCAGAACGAGGACAAGCAGCAGTCTTCCTCGCCACCTACGAGTACTGCCCCTACGAGTACGGCATCCAAATCTAGCAGCTCTTGTTCGACACAAACCAAAAGCGCCTGCGACACTTCATTGTCCGTCTTCACACCCTCTGGTGCAACGACACAGTCGACTTCCACTATCACACTCTCTTGCTCGACCGTCACCGCTTGCTCGGCCTCGCTGACTGGATCCACGACGACAAACAGTGCGGCGCAGATCACGGTCACGATCACAGAGGGTGATTATGCAAATGCCTACGACACTTATACTACAGACTGGTACAACCTCCAGCAGTCTGTCCTCGCGGAGGCTATGGCTGACGACACCGATGAGTAAGTGACTTTTCTGGGGGAATATCTCCTATTTTGAACGTCCCAAAAGAGTCAAATACTCTTACGAGACTTTTTCCAATTCCCAAATCCTATTTTATGAGGCAATGCTGACTCTGAAATCTTGATCACAGTTACATCACCTGGTCATCCGACGAAGCAACTACGACGGGCTCAATCTCCGGATCGATAACCACTTCACAAAAAGCCTCACCCTCGGGCCAGCCAACAGCTTCCGCAAACTCGACCTCTTCGATACCAGCATCACTTTCCACCAGTTCCAAGGGCACCATTTCCAAGACATCAAGCCTGACTATCACTAGCAGCGCATCAGCTAACGCCACTTCAACCTCCTCCCCGACTACCACTCGGAAGATAACATCGGCCCCCCCAATAACCTCATCCCCCCCAATAACCTCATCCCCCCCAATAACCTCATGTACACTATCAAGCGTGACTGCTTTCAGCTCAGACTATTCGTACTATACCATTGACTACCCCTCCACGATAGAATGCGCGTGCAACGATGGCTGGATAACCGACGTCAAGACGTCCGTTGGCGCTGACAATTCAATAACCTATACCTGTGACGTGGTCTCAACGATCATCGCTGTCAGCACCGCGCCTCCCGAAACAACAGCACCAGCCAAGACGACGGCACCGCCTCCACCCGCCTATCAGACAGGCACGTGCAACCTCCATATCTTCGAAGCATCCGAGAATTATAACGCGCCCTTGTATGTCCAGCTCAACGTCACGGACGGCGGCAACAACCTGCTCGCTAGTCATAATACTCAAGGTAGTTGGGGCGACAGCATTTCCGTCATGGCGGATGAATCCAAGCTGCCGTACGATATCAACGTCGACTTTCTGAAATCAACCAAAGTTCCTAGATCCAGCGGCCCGGGAATGATCAAGGGGAGAATAGCCATACCGCCTTCACAACCGATCGTGCGCTGGGAAGATTGGAAGTTGACGATAGCTGCGGGCGACACCAAGTGGGATGATACGGATACGGACAACACGCAGATGCCGTGGTGTTCGGTGGGAGGTTGGGATAATGGCAATTTCTGGGATTGGTTGGATGAAGTAATATCGTTAGGAATGGATGGGGGCTCACCGGTAAGCCCCTTTATTATCTAACTTTTCCGTCTGGGGTATAGTATGCTGACTTGAGAATAGAATCGGCAAATGGATTGTCACTGGGCGTGCTGATCTGATTCACTACGGCCCCCATTTTATGGAAACACTCATCATAAGGAATCATCCTAACGAGTCTCCTTTCAGCTGCTTACGCAGTGATCTTTTGATTCAAGGATATATGAACGCTAGGGCTTATATTGAAGGGAAACTCAATCAAGTGCTGATTGTTTATTGTATCATACTTATCATTTTCTTAAGGTCGAGTCATAGCACAGACCTCCACCATCTATCCTCATAGCGAAACGCTAGCAAATTACAGCAACCCAATTTGGAATATAAGTAACAACGCTTCGCACTCGCTTACTAGCCAACCCCCCAACCCCTATTATCCATCGCTAAGAGTTACTCGAGTACCTCACCTTGACTGCCTATAACTTCCTTAAATATAGTCAGCTTGGCGCTAAGCCAAGGCTTGCGGAGCTATACTCCGCACTCCGTGCCGTGTAAAAGTAATTAGAGCCCCCCTTTTTTATAGTGAGGATTCTAGTACGTACGCCTTGGAAGCTCTACCTAGGTCAGTCGCACCTGCTAATTAGGGCTTCACTTTCGTGTCTATCCCAGGGAGGATGAGCCTTGCTATAAAACCCCGTTATCTCATCTCAGCTCTCTTCCTCACTCCACCTCCAACCCCCACATGCGAGACTAGTGACCAAAGCATATTTGAATCTTTTTGAAAAAAAAAAAACGGCCGAAAAAGCTATCTCAAATCGCCTTACGTTACAAGAAGCTATTTACAATACTTCCTTTCTATCCTAATTCCAACTATGTGGGTATCTCAGTATATTCTCATCGAATCATTTTGCGCCACTTTTAGACCCCAATCAGGACTCCGGAACACCTGTTCAATCTTCATGAAAATGAAAGAGAAATTTGATGATGACATGCATGGCGAAAATTCATTCATGCTAGGAACCAACCTCCCTGCTCCCACGCACCCGGCATGTATAGGGCATTGCATCTGAGATGTCGAGTATTGATGCCTTGAAGTAGGAAGTCGAGTCTTTTGAAATCGATTGGTTTCAGAATCCATCCATCGAAACTGGATGGCACATCAGTATTGCAATCCCAAACCCGGGTTCTATTGGGGGGGGGGTCACGTACCCGTTCTGCAAGTAGTCAAATCTGTTGTCTTCTGTAAGAGTGGCAGAAACTGCAATAATCGGTACCCTGGGGCGTTCCTTCAGGGTCTGCCCAGACACCTTTTCCAAGGCCCGAATCATTTTTGTGCACTGTACTCCATCTATAAGTGGCATCTGGAAATAGTTAGAAACGTAACGAAGCGAAAATACTAGGACTCGTACCTGTAGGTCCATGAGTATGACATCGACTTTTTGAAGTTTCGAAGCAAAGTGGTCGTGGCATTCTTGGCCATCACGCGCAACGACCACTTCGTGACCCAATCTGACCAAACGGCGAGTGAGCAGCTTAGCGTTGATGGGATTGTCCTCCGCAATGAGCACCGACAGAAGCTCTTTAGGATCAGAATCATCTCGGCCCATTCTGGGGAAAGGAAAGTTCGGGCTCCCACTCGCACCCGAGAGACTGCTGAAACCAGAACTTAACGTCCCAGGCGTCATGGCAGTAGGGTGAGGCGGCTTTGGGAGTGGAATGATAGTCTCCTGGTGTGGGGTCGTGTTATCGTTTTTGCTGGCAATCTGTTTGCTTTTGAGGTCTGGAAGTGATACCAATAGAGGTTCAGCCTGGGTATGAGTGCTGACTGACAATACTCCAAGCGCAGGAGGTTCACCTGGTGACAGTCGTATATTATCGAGGGGAGCGTGCTCGAAGGGCAATTCGATCCCGAAGATTGTGCCCTTTCCGAGCTCACTACGAACCCTGATCTGTCCATTCATATTGCGCACATATCGAGCAACGACAGCGAGGCCAAGACCCAGAGTTTTCATATCCTCTCCCATGATCGGTGGTAGTTTAGATGCAGTTACAGAGCGACCATCCTCGTCAATAATTTGCTCAAATTCCTGGAATAGGTCATCGAGCTGGGTTTCCGACATTCCAGCCCCAACGTCTTGGACGGTGATGTCTATCACCGAGATGGTTTCCTTAGTCAGGATGGGGCGGATGTCCACCTTGATTCCACCTGCTACAGAGTGTTGAAAAGCATTTGTGGTCAAATTTGATAGCACTTGACGTAGACGAGCCGCATCACCTTTGACCCTCTTTGGTAAACCTTGATGTGTGGAGACCGTCAAATCGAGCCCCCTGCGCATTGCTTCTTTGCGAAAAGCAGTGATAGCATATGATACGGTGGCTCCGAGATCAAAGGTTTCACCCTTTGAATTGACAGGACTATCTTCGGCCTTTGTAAGATTCAATAGATCATCAATGACATAGATCAAGGATCGTGATGCTTTGTGTGCTTTCTCTAGAAGTTCGCGAGTCGGATCTTCCATTTTGTCCTCTAGGGCCATTTCCAGATAATTGACAATTGCATTGAGTGGCGTCCGGACTTCGTGGGATGCATTGCTTATCAACAGACGCGTCATCCGACTATTTTGGCTTGCGGATTCCTTTTGCCTCCAGATCTCAATGAACCTACCATAGAGAAGGCTCAACACTCTGGCAGTCTCTAACTGGTCATCAGTCCACTGCTTACCTCTGCCGAGGACAGTTTCGGTCCAGCGCTTAAAGCTAGCCCTGGGTTCGAGATACTCACTACCGGCGCGGACAATCTTCTCGTACGGATTGCCTGCCCATCGTATTTCTTTCAGCTGACCCTTCCGGAAGAAGACTAGAAAATCGTTTCCCTCAATACTCAATGGGATGATAAGCAGTCCTGATATCATATGAATTCCAGCGGCAAACTTGATATCAGGAAAGTCGACATTGATGTTCTGTGATGAAATTATTGTGGTGAAACGTCGAGATTGTAAGTAAGTAAGTATTGCTAGAGCTTCAGGGTACGGATCTAGCCTTCCAATTGCTTGCGCTTCGTCTTGAATGCTTAGGAGGCCGAATTCGGCGTCAAAGACACGAAGTAGGTCAGCAGACGAGGCAGCAATAAACCCTGCAGGAGACTGCGTCGGTGGAGTCGTAGCAGGTGGTTTTCGAGCTTTTATGCGTTGAATCATAAGCAGGCGCTCAATGTTCGTTGCCGCGCATTCGCCAATGTTTCGACAAAGTTCTCGAGTTGGCAGTGGCATTCGAAGTCCATGCTCTCCATACTGATGACAGGCAATCAAGCCCCAAAGCTCGGAATTAATGACGATTGATACCGACATAGAAGATCGGACACCCATATTGCCGAGGTACTTTGAGCACAACGGATTAGTAGAGTACAAAGCCAAATATTAAGAGAGGGCTGAGGAGACGGCTTGCGAGAAGATTGGGAACGGGCTAGGGAGCCGGTATATGAGCTCTCGTAACAGCTCCTAGCCCCCCTTATATATTATTTCAGCAAGTTTGTATTAAAAAGAGGTTACCTTCAAATGGATGGGTGACATGGCACGTAAATATGAATGACTGAGATCAAGCGGGACCGCGAAGTCAGTTGCATCGCGGCAAACCTGTTGAAAAAGTTAGAATGTATGCTCTTAGTCCAAAATGTTTGGCTTTAGGACTCACCAATCTGGCTGTTTCTGCATCACGGTCGTGTAAAACACGAATTCGATTGATTTTATACAAATCTCTAGCCTGCTTTGGAATATCTGACGCTGGAAAGTGAAGGCCTAATAAAGTATTAGGGCAGAAATACCTGCAAATGAATGGTACGAGGTTGCTTGCCTCTAAACAAGTCGTTGCTCGCTTCCGGGTGGACAAGTTCAGCATCTATACTTCCGTTCATTTGTTCGTCAAAGCGATACATCATCACCCGATGGAAACTTGTAAGCTCTGAGATGATTCCTACTACAACATCAAGGACTTGCTGTACAGTATTCGACGCAGCTAATTGCTGTTGCGCCTGTGTCATGGCATTGAAAATGTCCATGGAAAAGGATGCCGTTTGTCCTTTCCATCGGGCCATTTCGAGGGCCTTTAAGGGTGTGCTCCCACTCGTGGTGCTTTTGAGCCTGTCCTCGGGAGAAACATCCATACCAAGAGATGCAAAAGGCGTCCTGGGCAGATTGGTTACACCTTCCGGATCCTTGAGATAGAAACCATCTGCATGTTCTTCAAATTCACATATCACCAGACCTCCTAGGGCGAGTGCATGTATAGCACCCCAGAGACGAATTCGAGACCCATCTGATGATATGATTGAAATGTTGAAGATATCGAGCTGGGTATCCTCATTCGGCTTGGCGGGGTGCTCCAGGGCATGCGTGACATGAATGACCATTTCCTCCCGATCGCCTGGCTCTATTATATCAAGGAAGGACCTCAAGGCGAAAAGCTCTTCAGGCCCGTAGCCCAAGATACTGCGACAATTCTCACTGCAGATACGGCATTCGAAAACTTCGTCCGCATTGGACTTGAAAGCTACCAGCGCTCCGAAAGATTGTATAGCTCCTGGTATGCGGATTGGTTCATCTTCGCATCGATGGAACGTAGACTTTGTCTCTTCCCCGGTAACACCTGGCAACACGCCCGGCGGACCTGACTGTGATGGGACAAGCTTCCTCTCAGTGACCAGCCGCGCATTGCCGTCATCTGTTATGAAAGGCCCATTATCTGGAGGCGGCGGGGTTGCCACGCTTCGTATAGTGCTGGGAGGAGGGGTCGGGAGGCTTGGTGGAGGAGCTGGAGCTGGAGCTGGAGCTGAGACATAGACGGGGTTTACGTTGTCGTCTCGCCGCTTTGACCGAGTCCTCAAATCAGCTATTTGTCCACCTTGCAAAAAAGTCCCGCCTCGTTCCAACTCACAGATGTTCCAGGCTGGGCATCAGCGCCAGATCTAAGAGCATCGTCTCCATTGTTCCAGGTCCCTTCTACCGTCTTGTTAACCAGATTGCGGATGGGAAAGACACGCTCAATGGTGAATTCGCTGGCGGGTAGGAAGACCACAGGAGGTCTGGAGTCTTGGACATCTGGAACGGACATCTCAGGTCATATTCGTCGGTCAAACAGACAGACGATGGAGGGAGGAAGGTTCTCTTCTACTTTGTTTGCATGGCCAGGTGGGTGGCAGGTAAAAGAGAGCGTCGGGTGATGCAATATGATGCAAATTCAAATGCGAATGCCCAAAATGGCAAAATCCTCGTGGGGATGCGGCAAACAGAGCTTTCTCGGGGTCCTTGAACGATCGATCTGATCGATCAAGTACAGTGCAGTAGCTTTGGGGATATATAGCCCACCCCGCGCCTGTTGCTCTGATAACGACCCGTACCGAATTATCTGCAGGCAAGCTTTCCCATTGGTCCAAATGAACCGCAGTAAGTACTTTCATACCGTAGCCGATAGTAAGACCTAACTTACTATAGACTGGAGGAAAAGGTAGATGGATGTGTCACGAATGAAGTGTCGTGGATGCGTGGATGCATGCATACATACTTTCCGCCTATCTTAGGTATCCTATGTAGCCCTACAGGACTGTAGCTCAGCCCAGCCTCGTCTCAAACACGTGATAGTTTCCTATAAAATCCCTCCAAGCTCTTCCAACCTGCTACCTACCGTGCAGTACTCGCAAGAAGATATCGTCAAGAGACAGAAGTCTGCGCTCTCGCCGAGTGTGCACAAACGCCGTAAAGCTGCATTATTCAAAAGCCATATGTGCATACATGCATGTTTCCCCTGGCCTGGTTTCACATGGTGTTCCTTGAGCTATGCCGCAAGACTTAGCTGATTAAACTCTAAGGCACTTTCAAAGGCTGACACAAGCTTAGTAAGCTCTGATTGGCCATGAGAAATGTTTCTATGAAACGAAAACCCCCTTTGGTATATATGATCGCCGATGCACTTCTTATGCCATTAGTATTTTGGGAGTAATAGCCCCAGACTTTAATTTTTAATGGCGATATGCGTTGAACTATTCATATCCTGGGAACAATTTTCGGAGAAACAGCTTAAATAGCTTTGAGCTAAATTATCTGTCAGTATAGATTTCTTGATTGTCCTTCATCTTCACTTATTTTTAGAACAAAAATCTTTGGATCTTGCATTCAGCATACATATAACATCCTTGCAAAGGATACTCTTGGCAGCATTGAGAGGGCAGAGCCTATCGATGTTTATATTCAGTCAAGTCAGTCCTAGTCGTCTCGAAACTTCAAAGAGCGGTAGTGTGCTGGTCCTAAAGCTCGATTTCATTCAGTGTTCTGACCATTAGATTCATGGGAGCACTAATGAACCACTCATCTGTGTGACTCCCGTAGATATGTCGAGTTCTCCTACTGCTACTCCTGCTCAGCTAACTTCGTGGCGTTCCAATCTTGAGCGCCAAGTTCTTGCTTTGTCTCGTGTTCTCAATGTTGTGGATATACGTTCAGCGCGTTCTAGCACTTTGGTCACTCCCAGCGGATGCCATTAATAGCGATGTTTAAGCGATTTTTGACGTTAATTTTCTACGACCAGGAGCCATTCAGGTTGATAATATATCCTCCGCGGCAATTGAAAAGCCTCTCATGGTCTCAGAATCCGGCGCAAACCCCTTCTTTTATATAATGACGGCTCAGAAGAGTAGGCTCTACATCCTGGGATCTGCAGCGATTTAAATCGGTTTCAAAGTAAAGGTTGAGTTAGCTAGGTCCGGGGATGAAATTTTCGGAGAGACTATAAATACTACCTTTAATAGAAGCTTGGGGAGAATCAGACTCTAGGCTAGGAGCCGAAGAGATTCGATTAATGTCCAGAACGCAAATTTCTTTGTAGACCTTGCAGAGGCGTTCATTGCCATGAGCTTGTAGATAAATTACCGGCAAGTTGGCAGTTTTAGCACTGGAAGCTATTGAAAAGAAAGCGTTCATCAAGTCCTATCATTCATACTGTTGCTTCATCATCTCAGCCCTCCAACGAATAACCCCCCGTATGAGTCCCCATCTTCATTAACCGCTCCCTCATCCCCTCCGCCCTCACCCTCTCCTCCCCCTCAAGTCCACTCAAATCAACCTCCTGCACCCACTCCCCAATGCCATGCTGCAGTACATTCCTCGCCCTCAGCGTACTCCCCCCCACATGTCCCATACTGCCATGCAACGTCATCCTCTCCGTCCCACTCTCATACACCCCGCGATGCAGAATATTATTATTATAAAACACCACATCGCCCGCCTTCATCTTGACCCTAATCTCACCCGGCAGTCCCTTTTCCCACGGCCCCGCGTCCCTTTCAACCTGCGTACGAGCTCTCGCATGAGACCCCGGTACAACAACCAAACTCTCATCATCCCACAACGCCAGATTCCACTGCGCATGCCACGCCTCCTTCCCCAGCCTAGCCATCTCCTCCTCCGCTGTCGCGCTCGCCGGTATATCATCCCGGTGCCACACCAACTCAAAGTCCCTATCCGGCCTCACCAGCAGATTAAACAGCTCCAGCACCAAATCCTCATCTTGACACTGTAGCAACTCTTTCACAATGTCGATGACGGCTGACGAGAAATAGGCTTTGGTGAATGTGGCCGAGGTGGGGAGCGAGGGGTGCATTAGGAATTGCACTCCCCAGATACCGCTTGCTGCAGGGTTCGTACCGGGCGCGATGGGCCAGGGTGGGAATTGCTTAGGCAGAGTACGGACGTAGGGCCAGTTGCCGGCACGGGCGAGGGTGATGGTTTGGGAGGCCGCTGCACGGCTGTGGGGAAGGCATGAATAGATTAGCTTATATTACAAGTAAAAGCGAAGTGAGGTATCGCAGGAATTTATAAGTTCGTAGTACGTGTGCTGGTTTAAGTCAGGTATCGTGTATGACTTACAGGGTGGTTATTTGTTCGGGGGTGAGCAGGGAGGGAACGAGGACGAATCCATCCCGTTCGAGGTCCTCCAGATGAGATGACTTGGACATTCTGTCTTGATTTCTGTAGATATGAATCGTTTTGCAGATTGTACAATTCGTTATCAAAGCAGGTTATGAGGATTGCTATGTTTACAAGAACACCAAAGCTAGAGAGGCCGATTAAAGGGGAAGGACAAATATAACTTGTGTGGTCATCTTTATTGTTATGTGAATATATATATGTGAATGTTAGCGGTCTCACTTATATATGACCTGTCCAGTTCTTCTCAGCCTCTTTGAGGGGTATATTGTAAGAAGTCAGGTGACCGGATGTCAAAGCAATGTTGCCAAAGAAGAGCTTTAGGGTGAATTTGTTAAGATGGTACGGTAGTAATGTAACGTAGCAGGCATACGCGGTATTGAATACCAGTCAGTATTGCCAAGGCGCCACTATGGCTGGCTAGCAAGTGGTGCCATGTGGGTTCTAATATTGCATCTCAGAAGTGGGGAAGGGAGGGGCGATCTTTGTTCCGAATCACCTATCACGTGCTCCTTGAAAGGTCAATACACTTGCTTCTATCACAATGTCACTGTTGGGGTAAGCAAGAATGGTAAAGCTTTTGTAGGTAGTTTATTTCATGTAAAAGGTGTACCCCTATAACTTGTGCTTAGTTCCCATTGATTGTAATACCACTTGGCAGACCCAACACCTGACTATTTGCTTCGTAAAGACACTGGGACGTCACCACCTCCTCATCATCTGTCTCAGTGAGACAGTCATTCGAGCTTCGACTCTTTACATTGCCAGAATACAGGTAATCCCATTTCTGGCTTCTTCTCCCATTGCATGACGCTAGATCTACTCTTCCGTGGCCCGAATCTTCAAGGCACTTGTTTGTGTCGGAGAGGGGTTTGAGGGTATTGTCCGGTCCAGTTTGCCACGTTTGCCCGTCGTCGGCCGTAGCATTTGCCCAGCTAAGACCCCCTTTGGAAGCTGTAAGCGTGGTCAGGGAATAAGTATTGAAAATCATCCCTGTTGGAATGCTGTCACAAGATCCACGCTCTGCAGAAATCCTGAAAACTGCGGTGCCATGAGAAGGTACATTATTTGCAGTGACATGCTTCCTTTCAAAAGCCGATACTCCCGTCCAGAGATCTTTGACAAAAGCGGCCGAAATGGTGGGAATTCCAATCTTGTCGAAAGAAAAGCTTTGGCTGGCAGTAGTTTCGCCTCGATTAATGACCGTGAGCAGTCGATCTCCATTGGCAAGATCCTTCGTCAACATGTCCCATGTCCCGTCCTGGCTCACCAGAGTGCTCTGTAATGCAAGAGGGTCCTGATTAGCTGCAATCAGGTCCTTATTTGTGAGATATTCGATCTCTTCAGCGCTGAATCCCGGGATCCATGCACTGATAATAAGTGGTGCAGAAAGACTCGACCAAATCGCAAAATGAGACCGTTTTTCGTCCAAAGTGAGGTCGAAATGGTCAACATCAAGAAAGTCCTAGCAAGAAGAATCAGAGCCAGAATATAATATTGTAGAAAATTGCGGTTTTGGGCATTTTTTCTGAGAAAGAAAAGGCGGATTCCCAACTTCAGAGTACACCTAGAGGGGCCATAATCTTATAGAAACCTTAGTACTTACTGGATCGTTGTAGTATCCAGGCTTCTGATATCTGGCCAAGCGGACTTCTTGACCATAATTGAACATTATGCTGTCCCATCCAGTTATATTGGGCCAGTACAATGTAGAATTGAAGACCAATGTATCTCGCGAATGTCTTGCTAACTGCCCATATTCGGGAACCCATCCCATGACACTGTACCAATCTGTCAAATTGCTGGCTTCAGCAAAGTATGCTGGTGCGGATTCGGAAAACACCATGGGCTTGGTCATTTTGCTCAAAATACTGTGCCAACGACCGTAAACCTCTTTGTATTCTGCTTCCGTCCCGGTTGGCATATTACACCCATCCAGTTTGAGGTATTCAAACCCCCAAGAAGCAAAAGTACTCGCATCCAATTCCTCGTAGCCATAAGCCCCGGGATAGCCACCACAACTTTTGTTTCCCGCATCTGTGTATATTCCAGATGTGAAACCGAGGCTCTTCAAATAGCTTGTCAGCCAAGGAAGGCCATTCGGGAATTTCTCTGAATTCCAAACCATTGACCCGTTGGCAGCTCGATCGAAGTTACTCCAGCAGTCATCGATATTGATATGATTGTACCCAGCAGCAAGTAATCCATTCTCAACCATTGAATGGGCAGTGTCGATGAAGATTGATTCATTCAGGCCGCACATGAAAGCAGACCAGTTGTTGAACCCTATCAAACTGTTAGTATGATCTCCAAATATGGGGAGGGTTTCTTGCCCATAGGTGGGGTTGGCTGAAGCACGGAGAATGAAGGTGTTACTGCCACCGCCAATACCGACAAATACTTCAAGAATTGAGCGACCATGATAGCTAGGCGTTAGAACTTGGTCTAACGGTAAGAAAGAGGAGATCTAGGAATGCTTGTGGGATTATCTGAGAGGCCTAGTTGACGACTGGTCTGAAGGAAAATCTCCAATATTTTGGAATTTGATAGCCATGATATCCTGATACTTATTAGAATCTAATGCTACGTTGTTCGCAAAGATACGGGTGGACCGTCCTCGTTAAACATATTGTAACACGATATAATTCCCCGCCTTTGCTGCAGGTATGTCTATCCTTTCGACACGTCAGGGTTCCAGCGGGGTTGAAATCGTCCAAGGTATCGTTGGAACGTTACGATTCATGTGCGGGTCCAGTCCAAATGCTGGAGCTCTACTCGTAAATCTATCGGTAGGTATCAATACGACGACCGGCGCGGTCATTGTCATGTAGAAGAAGAGTGGGCGACGCGGTCCTCACCCTCAAGCCCCAGCTAGGGGGCACATTTAATTAGTCGCAGTACAAAAGAAGGCCGTGGCCGTGCCCGACTAAAAACGCCCCCTAGCTGGAGGTGGGATGTGCGAGAAGCTAGGGGGGAACCGCCGATTATTTCCAGAAGATTATGCGGTTTTTACTCTTCCGAATCGAAAAAACATCGCATTAACGTCTGCTATATTCCTTCACCCATACCTGTATCACTTCAATTCAAATCGCACAGCCCAATCGATGAGTGAGAGGACAAGTCAAGCGGCTCAACTGCAGACACATCACATCACACTTTTCACTGTCAGACATCGTCGCACTTTCTTCTTTACAAAGGGTATACAATTCTATTTATCTATTTCTTACTATCCCTTTCTTTGCACAGATCAGTGTAGAAATCCAGTCCAGCATCTTGTCTAATAGTCCCATACATCGAACTGCTATCCAACGGCCTCCCTCCCAGCTTCTTCCCAAACTCAGCCGCTTTCCCCATATTCTCCAACGCCACCTCCGAAACCTGCAACCTCATTCCTGCAGTTTTCGCGCAATTCAACGCGTGTCTAGCATCCTTCATCGAAAGCTCAACGTCAAAGCCAGCCTTTCCATCCGGAGCCGGCGCATATGCTCCCGTCGTCAGTCTCTTGCTATAGCTCTCTAGGACCGGTCCAAACATATTGCCAATCATGCTTTCCATAATTTCGGATCCCAGACCAGTCTTCTCGGCAAACACGTGAGCCTCCGAGATCACCTCCATGAAGGAGACGACGCAGATGTTGCCTGCGATCTTAAGCATACTAGATTTGGAGACGTCGGTGCCCATAGCTATCACGGAGCGACCCATGACATCCTTCAGGTATGGAGCAATCTTCTCCTGAGCTGATGCGGGACCGGCCGTGACGAAAATGAGCTTTCCTGCTTCAGCCATAGGCGAGGCTCCAAAGACGGGTGCTTTGGGAATGTTAGCAGGTGAGTGATGAAAGAGAAAGGTAACTTACCAGCTACAAATTCTCCTCCTGCGTCTGAGATGAGCTTCGCAATCTTGACAGAGGTGTCTGGATGCACGGTCGAGCAGTCTACGTAGATCTTTCCTTTGATATCCCCCGAGGCAATAATTTCCTTTGCTGTTGCTTCTAGAACGGCATCATTGCTCACCTGATTTCCGGATCAGTAGATTTCCTATTCCTAGAAAAGGGTTTCACTTACACAAGAGAAGATTATGCTACTCTTCTTGGCAACTTCAGTCACAGTCTCAACGGGGATGCCTCCCAACTCTTTCACAGGCTCTCCTCGTGACAGCGTTCGGTTCGTGTATATCAGAGCAGGTGCTGAGATGGAAGTAAGATATTTTTGAAGGTTCTTGGCCATGCCAACACCCATGGAACCGAGTCCGATCCAGCCGACTTGAATTTCTGCCATTGTATTGATTAAAAATGATTTATTATTCTGTTGGGCAAAATTCTACAACAGAGGTTTTCTTATAGATCGGATATTTTAAGCTAAGAGCACGGGACATTATGACTTGATCCGGGATAACTGTGCTGGAATTAGCTCGACGTTGAAGAATGGGGGTGGAGCTCCACACTTGTCTCGATTAACAACTTCAAGCGGAAATGTCTTCCACGGCATCAAAAAATACAGGAGATGGAAATTATTTATAAAATAGGATTCATCTCATTCGTTCCTCTAAGCTGTCTTCCATCAACTTTTCAAATTGGATATCTATCTAAACCTCGTTTTGTCGTCCGGCCCGAGTTAACATAAATCTCGGCAATATTGCCAAGTAACCGAAACACACAGTAGCTTTGAAGGCGTAAATAGAAGAATGGCCGACCGGTCTAAAACCATTTGAGAGTTTCCTGGCTAGTCCTATTTGATGGAATTGATATTTCGATTTTCAAAGTTTTCAACGTCTTGAAACTTTAAGTTTTAACGCTAGTTATGCATACGGCTACTCTGGACGGTATCATCTAGCACACGTCACTATGAATCAAGTTAAAAAGATCCTACATCCCGAGTTGTGTTCGAGATATAAAATCAGGTGAGGTCCAGTCATGTGTCTTCAATTTTCCCACAACACCACAACATTGGCTTTGCATCTCAGATTCTCAGTTGGACGTCTTACTGTCACATTGCCACCTTCAAGTCCTTCCACTTTCGGTCCAAAAATAACTGATCAAAGATATGGACACAAAGCTTGTTGTCCCTTGAAATATCCAGAAGCCCAGCGCTATGTGCTTGAATGCTAGAGTCCACCGCTGAGTTTTGAAATATTGTTTGCGATGTCATGGAAGTCTCTAAGATGATAACGAGGTTCTAATATACGTGGTTTAATATATGCGAGGGCTGCTCGGTTTCGAACTTTTGTTGTGCACTGTTTGTTTCTGGTATAAAAAGTTTCTCATATACTAGAGCATAGAGGCAATGTTCAAACAAAGGAAAGCCCAGGGTGTATTGCGTTGAGTGAGTGACGTATCGTTCGTCTTTAAGGGGTTGGATTCGCCAGTCCACAAAAAGGTTATCATTCTCAAGTGACTGGCGATTGGTTGCATGTTGCGAATCTGGTGTTATTTGGACTTGAAGAGTTGTTGTCAAGTAATCAGAGACCCCCTTTCTCTAGTCATGCTTCTCGCTTAACTGAATCCTTGCCTATGTCCACATAGGATAGGGTATAAATTTCTTTGCAAGAAGCAGAATGCATTAGTATATTGGTCTTACTAACCAGTTCCTCTCTTATCGCCGGATCCGGACTTGACACGTGAATATAATAAAGAGCAGGGCATTGCTATTTCCCTATACTTACAAAGCAAAGCTGCAAAGGTCATAATGAGATTGCTCAATTGAATATAGAGATAAACATATCACTATCAACAAGGAGTTTCAGTTATCAAGAAAATCCAATCGCTTAAGCAGAACAGTCTGATGAATTGGTCTTAGAAAGGAATGCCTGAAAACTCGACATCAAAACAAGAAACAAGCAGCCTTATATATGTCATTGTACCAATAGCCCGGCGACCGGATGGAGGTCAAGGAAGATAAACTGCTCAAGGAAGTTTTTAAAGGTAATTCCGACTAGCAATACTCTAGAGAATGGGAAATTCATACTAAAAGCACAAAAATGTTCCACTTCTCGAAGCCAACAAACCCAACTGCAACAAGTGAATCAGTCAAATAGCAATTTAAGACAAAATCTGTCGTCAAACACAAAAGGCGCCCACTTGGCCAAGTGGGTTAGAACAAATTGTGTTGGGCAAGTAGGAATTGTAAAACCCCTTTAATGCAGGCTTGCTAGGGGTTCTCCTGTGGTCAACCATGGTTGATCTCAAGGTTTTGCAATTTTTTTACTTGGTTTCTTTTTGAGGAATGCGGGCTTGGGATAAAGAGTCTCGAGACCTTGTTTGTTTTCATCGATCGATCGATCGATCTCTAAACGCAATCAAGTGTGTGTAAAACCGCAAGTGCAATCACAGACGAAATAGGCCAATATAGCAAGACGCTCGCTAGTTGGAGATATCAATGCTGCTGCAACTGCTTATTGTGGATCTGCGCTCCTATATCTATCCATTCACTTAATTTGTTCCTCTTTGGCACGCGTCCTCCAAGAATCTAGCTATAACGCTTGCAATTAATACCTGCACAGCTAAGACGTTCATTCTGCTGTCAGGTATAGAAGTGCTGTCATTTCTTTCATACCTTGGGTGGTTTCACTACTAAAAACTCAGCTATGTATATTTCTATGACTTGCGATGTTATGACTTGGATGTTTGTTTGTATTCTTGTAGACGATTTTAAAGACAATCTACTTATTTTCCGACATATCGACGAATGATATGCGGCTCTAGTCCTAGCACTCTCTCACCCTCTAGTGAAAGATGTCCTTTTATACACCCCTCTAGCCCATAACCTCATCTATAACCAAAGCCATAGTCAGTGAATCAAGCTGTCCTTCTTTATTCATTTCCAAATTGGCGAACTCTCTCCGAGTATTTATATAATCGATGGTTAGATTAGTAGGTCTTGCATGATTGAGAACGGAAGGTGACGGAAATATACCAACTGCCGAGCTGGTGGGAGGTTCAAACATCGAATTGCATATGGTATTTAAAATCTGAATTCCATAACGCACTTGTAGTACTTCATAACATCTCGAATTCTCTTCATCTTAAGACGTATTTCATATGAAATAGGGAAGATCAGTCAGCATAGAAGGAGGCTTCTGCCTCTATATAAGTCCTTCCATCGAAGGCATCCAACAGATAACAAGAATAGACGCCTTTCCTTTAAACAGCCTTGTTTGACCACACTTAATACGATAATGCCTACGTGAACCATACGACACACCGCTATGTCTTGGGGATGCGATATACTCCATGTTACAACACTTACAATATGCGTTTCGAAACAATCTGCTGTCAAGTTCTCATTGCAGTCAACTCATAATTCACTCTATTTTCAAATCCACCACTATATCTAGTCTCGAGATAATAACCAAGATGAAAGGTATCGCAAAGCACTAAGGGAGCTGACTGCCCGTCTTCAAACAGGGATATAGAATTAACAGTACACTATCATCAGCACAGCCCATAAGTTTGTCTGGCTTCCAAGAGTTCCAGTTTCCCTCACCAGGAAAAAATAAGAAGGTGTTGAGGGGTCAAATAGCAAGCAAGATTTTATGCTAGGATGTAGTTGACTCCACCTAGTACCACGTATATATTTTTAGCCCCTTTGGCGCATGCAGGAGATACGCGAGTGCGAGGAGAAGAAACACTAGCTTAGCCGGTTGGACTCCCATTCTCTGGAAAAGGAAATCGGTACCATCAGAAACAATGCGGAAATTCCACAGGTGGGTGCGTATTGCCACTTGTTGAATATTGGGGTTGGGTTGGGTTTGGTGAGACATGAATGCTAGTGTATAGTAGGGGTTTCGGAGATCCGATGGGGCTGCAGTCTAGATCTCGGTAGAACTACAGTAAGGGGCCGAATGAACATCAAAGACGAGATGGCGTCGTAAACGAGAGATGCTGTACTTGCAGAATACGTCAATGCGAAGGTTTATGTAGGATAAGGCATATTATATTATTGAGATATCCAGATCCATCCCCTAAAAGTTCATATGCTCATTTTATCCGTTCCTGCCCCCTTCCCTAAAAATGCTCCCTCCGATCTATTATATGCCTCCATCCCAAACGCCTCAAAAATGCCATGCTAAACCTCACCCCAAGTAATCCGCAATGCAGCAAACCAATCATCTCAAAAAACAACAACCATCTTCCTCCCACCCATCTCCCCTTTCTTCAAACGATCCAGACCCAGCACCACATTTTCCAAACCCCCATGTACAGCTTCAATACCAGGTACCTGCACCCTACCCTCTCCCACAAGTCTGTTCAACTCCAGCGCATACGCCCTATTCGTCTCGTCCAGTACAAAACGCTTCATCTCCACCGTAACCACGTGCACGTTCCCCGGTACCTCTTCCTCGGATCCCATCATCGCAAGCGGTGCAAACTTAGACGCCCGTTTCTTACTGAGGACTTGTAAACAGGCAGTCGCGGTTTTCGGGCCGACGAGGTCGATAGCGCGGGTGATGTTGTCGCCTGCTATACTTTTGATTTCTGAGATGATTTGCGTGTTGGACTTGTTGTCGCGCTCGATGACGGTGGCGCCGAGGGAACGGGCGAGGGGCGCGGTGTGAGAGGATGTTATGGCTATGACGCGTAGGTGGGAGAGGGCGGCGAGTTGGAGGGCGTATTGGCCTGTTACTGTGCCGCCGCCCCAGATGAGGAGGAATTCTTGTTCTAGCTCTTGGTTCTCAGAGTCTGCGGGTGGAGGTGGATTTGCGGAGGGAGGAGGGAAAGGCACATCGAGCCAATGCCAAAGCGTCATTGCAGCCGTGAGACCAGCGACGCCGAGGGACGCGGCTGATGTGAAGCTGGTAGATGGCGGGAGGGGGAGGACTGTGTGCGCGGGTACGGTGATATATTGTTGAAAACAGCCGGCGCGGCGGTCGCGGTAATATGTGCCTGTTTCATGTCAACGTTTCTATTTCAAAACTCTTATAAAGGGTAAAGAAAGGGAGGAGGGTACATACTAGTCCAAACATAATCCCCGACTTTAACATCCCTCACGCCAGCCCCAACCATTTCCACTACGCCAGCCATTTCTCGCCCAGTTATCCATGGGAACTCTGGGAGGCAGAAATTGTAGTCTACTGATTTGTAGTCGATTGGATTGAGACCTGTTGCGCGGTTTGAGATGACGATTTCGTTTTCGTGGGATAAGGTTGGGAAGGGAAGGTCTGCGAAGCCGTATGCGCCTTTTGCTGCTACTATTAATGCTCGGTTTGACTTCTGAATAGGTATCTCCGCGATGTTTTCCCCTGTTGTGATATTGCTTTCATCTGGACTTGTGAACTGTGATGTCCAGTCTATTGACTCTTGCGAATCTGTGGAATCTCCCGGATTCTTTCCTTCAATTTCATATTGTCCGGGAGAGACTAGTACTTTCTCCCTCCTGGATTCTTTCTTTGGGATGTTGCAAAGTAGACACCGGAATATGCTTGAGAAAGACATTGCCTGAGAGTTAAGGAATACAAGACAAAAAGAAGTGCATGGTGACCCAACTCTGGGATAAAGAAAGTTTTATATCGCATATGCATGTATGGCGAACATCACTAGCGATAAGATGTAATCAGTCGTCTTCCCCACCCAACTGTCGGAAGTCCCTGTGGTGGTTCCGCTATACATGTTAATCGAGCGGGATGAGCTTGCCGTAGATGGGTCTCTACCCACCTAGCACCTTGACAGCTATTGGGTAATAGCTACCCGTGCGAGCCGTGGTAATGGTGAAGAGGCGTCGGCCAAGTTGGGATGGCTTATCAATGTTCGACTCAAAAGTGGGAGAACTCGCACACGTGACTAATGCTGGTGCTCGAATATCTGAGTGAAAACTCGTGTTACTATTCATCATCATCGCTATCATCTCCAAAAATGGCTTTGAATACTGCCTCTCCCGCCTTTTGTCCTTCTAAGGCTTCATTTCTTTCCACATCGATGGCCACTTCTTTTGGTACTTCATTGATCACTGGTTCTGTTTCCGTAGGTTGGCTGCTCCTCGTACCAGTATCCCAATTCTGATTCCTCATCATCTCATCAATTGCGTTACGAGAAACAAGATCCGGAGCGGTGTTCCGAGGTGCAGCTCCCTCGTCGGCATGTTCAGTAGAACCCGGTTGCACGTGAGCAGGAGGCTTAACATTGAACCGCTTGCAGAGAAGTCTTGTAGGGTACCAGTCTGTAGAGCTTCTAGTCATCGGTCCATACATACCTAATTTCGCTGCTTGTTGTGCTGGATCTTCTGGTTTGGGTTCAGGTTTGCTCAGCAATGAGGTAGTGGAATCAGGGGCATCTGATGCAAGTTTTGGAGCCGTATTTGATGTAGTGAAACGTGTAGCCATCATTCCTGACATTGGCTTGAAGATTTGCGCGCAGTTGGCGAATTCGTTGAGCTCCTTCAACCAATCATTCTTCGATATACCGGGGGCCTTTTCTGGTAAATTCGGATTTATACCAGCTTGATTCTCAAGATATGCTCGATATCGATCTCGTTTCGATTCGTCTTCGCTATAGGGCATAAAGCCGCTTGCGCCTCGACTAAGAGCAGCATCTGCGGTATATTTGTCGACTTTAGGTATTTGGGCTAGGAATTCCTTCCGTCGTTCTTCTTCAGTCATGGCATAACCCGCGGGTATTTCACCCAGAGCCGCTGGAAGATTTGATTTGCCAGATGCAGAAGCAAGTTTATCTCGTGCTGCTGGACTTAGAAAATCAAACACCGACTTCCCTGGGAGAGCTGCTTCGCCGAGTATCGCGGCTCTGGATTTCGGATCAAGCTTGGATGCTTTAGCAGCATCTGCCGTTGATAGATATGCACCGGCTGATCCAGGTTTTGGTTCTTTCGAAGATTTCCAGCCCTGGGGAATCTCTGGAGGTGCATATTTCCCCGCAGACTGGATTATTGAAGAGAATTCGTCGCTGCTACTCAGTGTAAATCCGTCCAAAGGCAGTCGACCGTCGTGACATTTGCGAAATCCAATGGCAGCCTTAGCCATTGCTGCCTTTTTAGATATAAAAACAGGTTTTGATTTGAGAAGTGGATTTACGGATCCATTCGCGGGCTTCTTCTTTTTCCTGTCGCCTCCAATTACTCGGTTGTATGATATTCGGGGTCCAATTTCGTAAGGATCTTCATCATCTGACCCGGTATCATTCAAAATGCCAATACCTATCCCACCTCTTACAGCTTGCTTTTTCTTCAACTTGGAATTAGCGGCCTTTGGGCCAAGTAGGTTTGTTGAGACATCGTCCTCATCGTCCGATTTGACGGTATCTGATCCAGGTCCATTACTTGGCTCCAATTTCGTCTCCCCTTCAAATCCTAAACCCTTGTGATCGTTCTTCTTGACGAAGCTAATCATGTGCGTATTTTCCGGCGCAAAAAGATGTGTGGTGTTGTTGTCCTCTCCTGCTTTTTCCACGCCATCCAGACGTGCTTTACGCCGTATCTTTGGGCCGACACCTTGTCCCTCTTTCCAACCCATCTTCTTGAGAAGCTTAATCCCGATAGTTTCTCCCTCGGTCCTAAATAAGTCGATAAGTGCGCCACGCCGTGCGGCATCATCTTGGGTTGTGCCGAGCCCTGCAAACCCATTTGCCGTTTCTACTCGTTGTGCTTCGGCGGCATCTGCAATATCCTCCTCATCCATAAAGTCCTCGGGCCGTTGCTGGGGGGCTTTTGGCGCATCCTTCTTTCGATTGGATCGAGACGAGACAAACGTCGATGGTGTCCATCCTTCTTTGGACCCTACGGTATTGAAATATCTAGCAATAATCAGCATATGGACAGGCTTATGCAAAATCAATTGTCTTACCCTGCACTGAATCCCCCAGTGAAAGCTCCGTGAAGACGCTTTTGTCCCCTTTCATCCCTCACCTCCTGCTTCCAGACGGGGACATATGATCCATCGTCTCGCACATCCGGATCCAGAGGTGGAAGGGGAGTTCCGAAGGCTACGAAAGGTGATTGTTGTGCTTGAAGGTCGGCCTCGAAAGTTGCACGGGACCGTTTAACTGACATGATGGTGTCATATGAGGCGATTTCGACCAAGGGGGAAGTCGAGTGGAAAGGCTGCGATGAAGGTTCAGCCTTGTTGTGCAGAGGTAGGTGAAATGGGAGAAGGACGTGTCATTGGTGGCCTAAGCGCGACATCAAGGTTTCCACTACGAACGAGTAAAGTACCGAGTACCTAGGCGCCAAGCTTTAACGCCTTCCTTCCATTTTAGGAATCAAGGCTGGACTCACTCCGGGGACAGTGTGGATATAGAATAAAGCGGCATGACTTATATGGTTGATTTGCATGTTGCACAACCTGTAAATGGTGCCGCTTTGCCCTTGCCATTTGCGGGGACAGCCTTCTTGACGGAGACCATGCTACATACAGTATAGGTAAGGCTTTACGGAGGTAGGAGGGAGCTCCTTTTCCGGAAAATCGTGGCAGATGTGAGAAGTCACTTTACGGTGTTATATCAATATTACCAGTAAAGTATTTGTTTGCTTACGGGAATTTACGGGTAATTATTGATTGATTGCTTGGGTTCCCTAGATAGGTAGCTACTGTCGGGCCCAGCCATTCGGTCAGCCATGCATCACATCCGTGTACCTCCATAGATAGGTATGTGCACCCAATTGATATTTATCGTCGCATATCAGCCGGAGTAAAGAAGTCAGACTGTATGGGATTTAATATTGCGTCCATCTAGAAGTCAAGAGCACGTAAATTACCTGGACTGATATTGTACCAGTATTTTAGTAGTTCGAGCAACTGCGGAGGAAAGAACAATAATGGGCCTACGGAGTATCGATAATCAATTGCCCTGTCCCTGTACTGTATGCGCTCAATGTTTATGATTCTCTTATACAAAAAGTAATCCCAACTGTAGACTAAATTTCCCCTATTACCCGTTGCGAATGTGACCTTACGAGTAGGCTTGGGGAGTTCGTAATACTAGACTGGGCGGTATTGGCGACACTGCACTGTACTCGTACCTGCCCAACTGCCCACCTAACTTTTTGCTTGCTACCTACCTAGGTACTCTACCCGCCCCTTTCACCACCACCACCACCTCCTCCTCCTCCTCCTCCACCTGCTTACGAACGACCTACGTACCACTCTTCTCTCTTTTGTTCTGCTCTCCGGATTCGATTACACAACAATCGCACTCTACAGTAAATCGATCTTGTCTTGTTCATCTCAGCGTTTCAGAAGTGAGGACTGACGTCGCTTGAGTGAGTCTGGACTAGGTCTGCAGTTCGCACCCTACCCTGCTGCCCTACTGTTCCTTCGGCTGATTGCTACCTGACCTGGCGAACGTCGGATCGAGATGGCAACAACAACCTCAGTATCGCCGACGACCGTTGAGCGCAACGGTTCCAGGCGAGGTCAATCCCACTCCACCCCAAGCAGGTCTCAGTCTACAAGAACCAGGAGCACTGCAGTTCCCCCCAGCCCTCACCGCACCAATTCCACCCACCGCCGCACATCTTCGCGCCACGCCGCCGTTGAGGAAACATTGCCGCATGCAAACCATGAGGCTTCCAACGTCGCACAAACACACACTCGAAGCTCCAGCAAAGACCGTCCATCGCGGAACGAATCAAGCAGAAGTGCGTCCGGCCATCACCATCGATCCAGCCGATATTCAGCAGACATGTCCACAGCCGTCGCAAATAGCGGAGGGCCCGCTCCCGTAGTGACCGCCCAGGATTCCAAGCATGGTGGGAGGTCCGGAAAGTCGAGGACTATCATACCAGCGCAGACGGGAAATTGGGTGTTGGGAAAGACAATCGGTGCAGGCAGTATGGGGAAGGTTAAGTTAGCTCGTAGACCAGAAGGGGGTGAACAGGTAAGTCCAAGTTTTGCCTTAGATCTTTCGTTCTCAACAGTAACTAACATTTACAGGTCGCTGTCAAGATCGTACCTCGCGGTATCACCGACGAAGGACACAATCAAAGCCGCGCAGATAGGGAGCGCGCCGAGCATTCGAAGGAAGTCCGGACTGCGCGAGAAGCTGCTATCGTCACTCTGTTAGACCACCCATACATATGTGGCATGCGAGATGTTGTGCGCACGACTTATCACTGGTACATGCTTTTCGAATACGTCAATGGAGGACAGATGCTAGACTACATTATTTCTCACGGAAGGCTGAAGGAAAAGCAAGCGAGAAAATTCAGCAGACAGATCGCAAGCGCTTTGGACTACTGCCACAGAAACAGTATTGTCCACCGTGATCTGAAGATTGAGAACATCTTGATCAGCAAGACGGGAGACATCAAGATCATCGATTTTGGCCTGAGCAATCTCTTTGCTCCACGGAGTCATCTGAAGACATTTTGCGGCAGTCTATACTTTGCCGCGCCAGAGTTATTGCAAGCCAAGGCGTATACCGGACCAGAAGTCGACATTTGGAGTTTTGGGATTGTTCTTTACGTCCTGGTATGCGGTAAGGTGCCTTTTGACGACCAGAGCATGCCCGCATTACATGCCAAAATCAAGAAGGGCATCGTAGACTACCCTAGTTGGCTTTCCCCTGGTGAGTTAATCATGAACTCTACCTGAATTAGTACTGACTAGCCACAGAATGCAAGAATCTCATTGCTCGAATGCTTGTCACTGACCCCAGACAACGCGCTAGCCTTCAAGAAATTATGAACCATCCTTGGATGGTGAAAGGATTCGGATCTGCACCCGAAAACTACCTACCAATACGCGAACCACTTACACTGCCCCTTGACCCAGCAGTTATTCAAGCTATGACGGGCTTTGACTTCGGTCCATCAGAGCTGATTCAGAGCCAATTGACAGAAGTCATTGATTCTCAAGACTACCAACGAGCTGTTCGATTAGCGGTGCACGAGCGTGAAAATCAGGGACCTCCAAGAGATCCCGAAAAGAAAAGAGGGTTCGGATTTGACTTTTACAAGAGGAGAAACTCCAGTAGTCGTGATACCCTCACAACTCCTAGCGTCGAAGGGTTGGCTCTTGGAAACGATCCTGTCAACGCTTTCCACCCCTTGGTTTCGGTCTATTATCTTGTTAGAGAAAAACAAGAACGAGACAGGCTTGCGGCAAATCCTGGAGCTACGACTATGCCACGTTCTCCAGGAGAAGCTCCTCTTCAACTCCCAGAGATCCTAGCACCAAAGGCAGCACATACCAACGCTGCCACTTATGAGATGCCGGGTGAGAAGGCTACCGGAGGACGCTCAAGACCACGTGCTAGAACGCATGGCGAAGATGACGCTGCTGAGGCTATGAAACACTTGAAAGTGGGTAGTGCGAGTGGTCCAACTTCACCGGCTGTCATGGAGCCTTCATCTGAACAACCACATCGAAAAGAAAGCACCGCAGCTGGTATTCTAAGACGATTCAGTACCAGGAAACGCAAAGACAATTTTGATAAATCACACCCACCCCAGGTCACTATTCAATCACCACATGAGCACGGAAGTATGAGGAAGAGCTTCAGTGTCCGAAGAACTCGTGACCGAGAAAGTGAAGGTCCATCATCGATGCTTCGATCAGGGAGCAGCCAGCCTCAGCACAGTGACCTCCTAACCCCACCAGGATCCGCTGATAACTCCCGCAATGTCAATGGGCTGGGAAGATCAACGAGTGTCAACTCGGCCGACTTCAGAAGAAAGGATGGTAGAAGAGGTGGTTCAGACGCAGTACCTCCAAAGGTCACATATAAGGATCCATCCCCAACGAATGGTTCAGAGCATTCGACTCTCAATGAGAAAGGATCACGCGACCCAGAGCAAAAGGCTCACTTGAACCCAAGAGCGGCTACGATGAGAGCAAAGTCTCTTGGTCATGCACGAAGAGAGAGTATTCAAGCTCGACGAGCACGGAGAGAAGAGGCGCGAGAAGCGAACGTCCCAGAGGAAACTGATATGGACGGGGATGCAAGTGGCTTGTCCACAGACCGTGTTGACAATGCGGAGCATGTGAAGCCAGTTTTCCTCAAGGGCTTATTCAGCGTCTCTACAACATCTACGAAGCCTGTCCCGGCAATCCGAGCAGATATTATCAGAGTACTGAGACAGCTAGGAATTGATTTCAGTGAGATCAGAGGTGGATTCAGCTGTCGACACACACCATCGATCGATCTTAAAAAGGTCATTGACCTCCAACCAAGCAGTCACGGCAACCAAACCCCGGGTCACAAAAGACGAATCAGCTTTGGAGGCTTCATGGGTGGTAACAACAATGATAGAGACCGCGAAGACTTCAGAGATGCAGAAAGATCACCTCACACTCCTCGGACTCCGGGTCGGCCTCGGGGAGACACGAGCTACACTAATTCGGATGCGTCCGATGAAAGTGTCCCACGACAGAACAGAGGCTCATCCGCGCGTGCCGTTGGGGAAACAAGCACCCACGTGCAAAGCGAACTGGGCGGGAGCATGATATTAGAATTCGAGATCTTCATCGTCAAGGTCCCTCTTCTCTCGCTACATGGTATCCAATTTAAGCGTTTGCAAGGAGGAACATGGCAGTACAAAAATATGGCAGATCAGATCCTGAGAGAACTCAAACTCTGATGGTATGGGCGGGGCGGGGCGGGGGAGTAATGGCACGAATTTCCTTGAATGTCCTGGGCGCGAAGCATATCAGCGTTGAGCGAGCGAGGGCGAGCATTATATTTTATCATCAATCACAGCAAGCAAAGTAATTTGGTGCAAGTAACGCGACAAGTTAGTTCCCTTTGTTTTCGGCGGAATGAAATGGTATGGGATGGGCAACGAATATGTAGGATTTGGATTCTTTTCTGGGAGGATCCTTGGATGTGCATGGAGGAACTGATCTTAATTGGCCACCTTACTTACTACTTGCTTGCATGCAAAGACAGTATTGATATTGGATCGCATCCTAGCTAGGACCAACAAAGGAGAAAGAAAAGATTCGATTTTCCCTTTGAAGTCTTTGATGTGTCTATTCGCTTGTGCGGTGTGCAAGTTGACGAAGAGATTCCGGTCATACATAGATAGACTTATAGTAGGTCTATCATTTACTCGATGAGGTGAGGCTTTACCTAGTGGTATAGAGTCGTCTTGGGATGTTCTGCAAGCGCAGCTTCATCACTAAGCTTTTTTCGAGGGTTTTCTCATTTGTAGCGGTTGTGTACTGCTACCAGCAATTCTGAGAACTATACTCTTGGAATGACGAGCAAAGAAATACCACTCTTTCTTGCTCAGGCAATACCAAGAGAAACTAACTCCTTTGTTTACCTATTATACTCTCACACATCTCTCGTTTCCCGACGTTGGCCGTCCTGTCATACTCTTTACTCGTTCTATTTAACGGTTTATTTGATTATTTGATTGATATCAATGATGTCGTACTCGACCCTCTACCCAACCCCCTTAATAATCTCCCACATATTCCCCCCGACCCCCGTGGCCGACACATTGAAATGAAGCCATCATTTCCCAAACATGCGTGTCCTGCATCTTCCACGTTCACATCCTCCCCGCCCCGGCCTCTATCTTCACCCTCCCTCCCATTTTCACCTCGACAGCCATCGCTCTACCCGTAAACCTCGTCGTGGAAGTACAGAAGAACTTCCACCACATGCCCGTCGCACGCGCTATCCAAGACCTGGTGCACTCCGTCATCCTAGAGCTCGTCCCGCGTACGTTGGCCGTGGGCACCTTCACCCTTCCCGCTAGAGGTCCCGGCTCGGACTCACATTCGCGTAAGGAATATGAATCTGAATCTGAATACGCAGTCGAAGAATTTGTTCGAGAGAGAATCCGCCTCGACGACATCTAGCAGGATATTTCCCCCCGCGAACGCGCCGTGTCAATGCGCTCCATGATGATCGCGCTCGGCAAAACTCACACGCTGCGTCTGAGCGACGCGTGCGTGCTGCGCTGAAGGATACGCCGCTTGTAGTCGGGGGTGGAGAGGGGGTTTGTTAGAAAGCATGAGGTTAGGAAGTAGGGCATGATGTGATGTGATGGGAGGGTGAGAGGAGCGTATAAATGCGCTTAATAATATGGTGGTAGATGAAGACTTTGTAATATATCGTAGGTTTGGTTTTCCAGGACACTACCTAGGCTTAATATTCTCTGCACTGCTTGGTAAAGCCTCACCAATAGTAGGTAGTAAATAGTAGTGGGTAATCCAAACGCCTGTTCTCACGTTGTTATCATAAAATCCTCGCCTTTATCCATACATTCCCTGAATTAATTGCAGTTCAAATGGCTGGCTTGCCCCCTGACCTTCGCCTCGTAACGCCGTCTCTTTCTACGCCCTCACTAAAGCTCGTCCCAATCCCCGAATCTATATCCCGCCCTCTAGCACCCCCATCGTCCTCTTCCTCTTCGTATTCCTCCTCATACTCGTCCTCATCATCCGCTTGCGCACCAACAGGCTGAATCTCGGTGTCATCTAATACATACTCCTCTTCATCCTTAACCTTCGGCTCATACCTCAGCGGTTTCTGTCTAGATACCGTAGGGAATGTCCTAGGCGTGTCCGATAAATCGGGTTCCTCATCCGTCTCTTCCTCTTCTTTAATCCGTTCATCCCCATTCCCCTGCTTTCCCCCCTGAACCCCTTTTCTCCTCTTCCTTCCCAAACCAGCTCTGAAGCACAAGCCAAGCCGCCCCAGCCAAAAGTACCTCGACACCCCAAAAAGCCCCCGTAAAGCCTATAAAAGCTAAAATCCAATGCTTATACATAAGCCACCTCATGCCCTCAAACCGTGCCGTAAATACAACCCTCACATCGTACACCTGTATCCCTTGCCCAGCTTGTACTTCCAGCAATGCGTAAGCAGGGAGGTTCTTCCAACCTTTGGGAAAAGTAATGAGTTCGCCCATGGGAATGGAGAGATGTTCTGATTCGGTTTTTAGGGACAGGATGTAGAGGGGCAGGGAGAGGAGGCGAGTTGCGAGGGAGACAAGGGGAGAAGTGTATGGCAACAAGGTGGGTCGACGGGAGGTATAGAGGATGGTGTCTGGTTGGAGTGGGAGTGGTGAGGTGGTTTCTTGAGTTGTGGGGTTGTGGTTTGGGGACAGGAGCGTGAGGGCCAGCATGAAATTGCCCGTTTCGAGGTTGCAGGGGGAGCGCGGGACATGGAGGGTCAGAGAGATATCGTAGGCTTGTTGGGAGATCAGGGAGGAGTCGAGAGAGGTTATGCCGTAGGGGTGTGGGCCGTCGCTGGGTATTGTTAGTTTGTTTGTACGGGACTACTTGTACTTGGAGGGGAGAGAGGGGCAGTACCCATATTGAAGGTGAACGACCCTCTCAATTCCAACCTGCGGAACATAGTTGAAGTAGAATAGCACGTATGCGACTATCGCTAGTCCGAGGAGGATGGCCGAGCTTATGAGGAAGAGGATGGTGTTCAGGTATGTCTTCTGCGCGGGCTTGGATGTTGCGACGCGATATGGCTTCAGGGCGAGATCCTGATTGTTTGTTAATTAAGGTCCTTGAGCTTTGATGTTACCGTATAAAATATTGATTACCTTACCATAATTGCAGCCGCTCTTTGTGCCGCGGGCAAGTAGAATTGTTTTGCTACGCTTCAAATCTTGACATTGATGTTTGCGTGAGCTTGGAAGCTGGGCTGGGGAAGCTATGCGGTGACGTCGAGCCACCTAATCACATGTAATAGCTCATGTTGGCTCTGCAATGCAATATTGAAGGGATGAGATTCATGTAGTAGGAAGAATTCTAGGTAGCTTTTGTACATATTTGACATCCGTCTGTATATTCTAAAGTATGTTTCACTTATGGGGCAAAGTATTTCTTTGGTTTTAACTCAAACTCCATTCATCATGAACAATCCAATGCTAAAAACTCTCACAAGAACCCAAATATCAATCTCCCAGCTTGCAAATCCGCATATATGCAAGATAAAAACTACGCCAATATGAACAATCAATCATCACGCCACATCATCGTTAGATTAATTAGCAGTTCTGAAGATAATTACTCGGCACCAGACCAGGTCTACCATTCTTTCCAGCCACCTCTGCCTCCCACCATCCGTCATCTTGAAGTCTCAAGACTGCCAGGATATCTCCTTTTGCAAAGCTCAGCTCCTCAGGAATCGCTGCTTGGTACATATACATTGCTCGAGCTTCAAAAATAGTTAGCATTTGAGACAAATTGGATGAAAGAGACTCACCGAAATGAAGGATAGGTCGACCCTCTCTATTAAACTGCCTGACATCTGCAACGCTCTTGCTTCTCTGTCTAGAGGCTGATCCTACCTGTGAACCACCTCCCCCATAGTAGCTCAGGGGCCTAGCGGATCCAGAACCTCCCGATCGACCACCACCCCGTCCTTGAGATCCGTATCCTTCATTTTGACCTGGAGCGAGTTGTATTGACATTTCGCCGCCCATGTGGCTACTGCCAGGCCTCTCTTGCTCCCTAAAAGGGGCTGGGGACACGGCGCGGGCGACTTCATTCGGCGAAGCATGGCGGTAGTATTGATCTGAGCTACGTTTCTGTGGTCCAGTAGACTGAGTACCAGCACGTTGACTGCCGTAAGGGTTTGGAGATGCAGAACGATAGCCTTGCCTTGTATCTACATGCATACCTGGACGAGGAGATGCACTGCGGGGAGGAGCTGGAGAGGTAGCCCGCGGAATATCATTTCCTCGGGTGCCTGGTCGGGATTGTGATCCCGATGGGTATCCTCCACGAGCCTCAGGTTGTTTTTGGGCAGTGAACATATTTCTAGTCTGGTCTTCATACTTTTGCCGGGTCTGCTGCATCGCTTTGGAGGTATGTGCTGGTTGAGGAGCTCCCAGTCGTTGCATTGGAGGCTGATCGTAGGACGGGGGTGGAGTGCCTCGCATACCTCCCATCAAGGCCCCGTTTGCCATTTGAGCACCGCCAGGTCGAGAAGCTGGGCTTGCTCCTGGAGCAGGAGTGGCAATACCATGGTAATTATCTGCCGATACCCGACTGGATGAAGCTTTCGTAACACCCTTCAATTCTGCAAGTGCTTGAGCAATCGGATCCAAATCTTCCTCTTGTGACGAATTGTTTCGGGCGATCTTTCCCTTCCTGTCTGGCGTTTGTACATCAAAGACGTTGTTCCCGACGTTCAGTTGGAAATTGGCTCGAGGATCGATGGGTTCCGGACTTCCACTCGGCCTGTCACTGATCATGTTCTGAGAATCTTGGCCATAAACCTGAGGTCGTCTAGATGGTGTGCTTTGGGCGGCTGTTGTTCGACTTGCAGACCAGGTATTTCGGCTTGATGGTGTCATTGCAGCGTCATCTTTCTCTCTGTTGCTCTTTCTTCTGAACGGGCTTTGGAAGAAACCACTTTTCTTTTTCAGTACCGTCTTTTCTACTGGGGGTCCCGCTTGCTTGATTGGGGACGTCTTTCCACTTGGGGGTTCTTGGCTTGAAAATGACGTCGGGTTGGAATACTCGCTGTTTGAGTCGCGGCTTGAAGGCCTCGCGGGACTATGTGCCGAGCTTCTCTCAGAAGGAGGACCCGTTCGGCATAACATGGTCATCCCATCCATAGGATAGGGGTCATGGGGGACAGCGGCCAGCGGGCCATGCTGAGACTGTTCAAACTGCAATTTACTTGGTTGTGTTTGATAATCAAGCTGTGGTTGTCGGGACCGGTCTGGAATCGCCTTCTGGGGTGTCAAGGTAGCCTCCCGGCTGGGAGGAGTTCCAAGATCATGTCTGAGGTCTTGGGATAGAGCTGACTGTGGATCATGATGAGATTCGTAGGTTGATGGTTGAGGAGATGAGCTTCTATAAGCTGGGTTGATGGTTCGCTGAAATTGGGCAACAGAATAGTTCTCATCCTCGGAAGCTTCTGACTGACTGTCACTAACATCCCCACGACGGAAATTGATGTACTTTGGCGGATCAGGGATCTCCTGCCCAGTCCCATGGTCACGGATGAAGGCAGCAATATCCTTCTCAACTTCGCAGTTTTCAAGCGAGAGTCGGACCTTTTCGCATGATGCATCGTCACTGACACAGACAGTAGAGGCAATGTTCGCAAAGTTCCAGAGGCTGCTCTTCATAAAATCCAACCTCTCCTCTTCCAGATCCTGAAACTTGTCCGCCGCTGCCTTCCAATCTCTGTTCCATCGGCCAGTTGTTTCCTCGAGAGCCTTAACCGCGTGTTCGTAGTCGGTGTTTGATGTCGCAACAGTAACCTGGGTCTTCTCTAACTTCGCCTTGTTCTTTCGCTCCTCTTGCCCCATAACCATATGGCCTTGTGCTAAGTATCCTTTAATCTTTAGACATTCTTGCTCGTATCTGTCTCGAGTCTAGTGGAGTGTGAGCAGTAATATTGATTGACTCAAGGCAAAGAGCTAACCTTATTAACTTGATTTGTCTGTTGCACCTTGACCTTCAATAGCTTCTCAATACCACCCTGCACAATCTTTCGTCTCTCCTTCATGGCACCTGCAAAGGCCGCCAGCGGCTCCTCGAGTTCCGTCTTCATTTGACCAGCATTTATTTGATGCGACTTCCCCATCTGCTCGACCTCTCCTCGCAGAACATCTAAAGAAGATCGAAGGGTGCCGCTCTCAACGGATCCTAATGGCTTTCGTGACAGCTGTAAAAGCTTGCGGGAATAATCTTCTTCGATTGAAGAGCGAGCTGTAGAGTGTTGTCAGCGAGAGCAAACAGAGGACGGCGAGTAAACAAACCTGTGTAAAAAGCTTTCAACTCATCGCAAGTCTGTTTTGCATTGTGCATGCGTGTTAGAAGAGGATCAACCCCAGAATCATCTTTTCCCCAAAAGTTGTTAGCAAAGCTCAAGGCCACCGAGGGACCATCTGATATTGTGCCGGGCATGATGCCCAACTGTTTTGTTGATATCAAGCTCCACTGGGCAGACGGAATCGAAAGCCCACGTTCAGAATCCTCGGCTGAAACAATCTATGGATGTGTAACTCGGACTCGAATAACGAGGGATGTTCAATGAAGAATTGGAATGCAATGACTGAGTGTTAAGCGCAGGGGACAAGCTTAGTGGAATGGTGTGAAGAGCTTTGAACTGTTTACTCTGGGCGTGTTGCCACGATGGCAAGATTTTCGGGATTTCGCACGTGATACTTCGTCATCTTCAGACGATACGTGACAAGGCTTATGTACTCCGCACTACCTTCCATAACTTAACCGTCCATATTATATTGCATGTCCTGGGTATAATCTATGGGAGAAGTGAAGAAGAGAGGTATTTTGGAGAAGTTGGCTCGAAGCCTCTTCGGAGGGGACATTTCTATTCAAATCTACTACTATGGGATCTTAAAGCGGTATTTTGAATTTACATCTCATCCGATCTCTGACTAAACCTCTTAGAGCAGCAGCGACCTTCAGCTCATATAACAATGCCTTGCATATAAGAACTTTAAGCTGTTGATGGCCAAGAATGGGTTGATTGGTTACCTATCGCTATATCGGCCATCGGGTTGTTCAAGGACGCTTCATAAGATTCTGGTGGCATGCTAGTAGTGTCTGGCGATGAAGCTGAATCAGAGGACTGGCTATAACAAGCATCCCATTTAGCATTTAAAGCCACTTACACCAAAAGGGACATTGTTTCAAGCGTTTCCCTCACCTCCCTTCCCCTCCCTGCATGTGCAAACGAAAATTAAGCTCCCCTTTCCCCTTGTACTTACAGTACTGTATTGTACTATACTATACTCTGCAGCAGTACTCCGTCTGTGAGTGCTGGCATTGGAATGAATGCGCAATTACACTTGTACTCGGTAAATCCAGATATAAAGACTCTTCTCGAGGAATCATAGCATATTCATTGCCATAGAAAGGATGGGAATATCGTAATATCAATCCTGCTGTACATTCTATCATGAAGAAACTCTCAGATCCATTATGGCCATGCAATCCATGGTCCTGGGCTTCCAGTTTACCTAGCTTGAGCTGGCAACGCTAACCCCATTTGGACGCAGCCGCACTCTTGGCCGGTGCGGTCGCGACTTCTCACCTTCGTCAACGACTGCGATTTCAACACCCTCGACCAAATCCCATGCAAACACCTTCCTCCCCTCCTTCCTCCATCGACGAGCGACCCTACTTGCCTCATCAATGCCCACATCTCGCCGGTAGACCTTTCTTTCGGCTCTAGAGAACGAGAGCTAGCTTGCCGGAGTGGGTCTGCGCCAGTATAACAGCAACTTCGATGGTCACCTCCAGAGGGGGCTCTTTTACACCTTCGCTAGCACAACAGCAGCAGCACCAGCAGCAACCGCAGTCTATTGTGACCGCCGGCGTCACGCATTCGCCTCACGGGTCCCATCACGGCCCCTTGAGTGCTGGCGCAAGTCCCGGCATCAACAGCCCCACTGGAGCAAACCAAGTCACCAAAATCGTCGTTGCCCAGGTCTCGCTCCTCCTTGGCTCCCTAAAAGAAGATAAGGATCGCAATCCGAAGTGGGAACAACAAGCTGAGCAGCTCAGAAAGGTAGGCTCTGTCGCCTTTGCATTTGATAGGATTGGAATAGCCACTGACTCGAGCCTCATAGCTGATCGATGAGAGCGGCATGGAAGTATTTCAAAAGTTCTTCTGTCGTATCGTGGCCGGCAGCGCTCCGCAGATCTTTCCAAGCCTAAATAGACAAGTATCGAGCGCGAACAATGGGAACTACCAATTGCTTGTCGAACAAATGGACGCGATATGCACCAATGCCGAGCAGGCAGGGAAGATTGCGAATGCCATCGAAACGGCGAACGAGGATATATTCCGTGATTTCGACCTCTCAACGTTCATGGAGCACTTCAAACTAGACGCGCTCGAAAAGACAATTCTAGCTTTGGCATTCAAGACTGGCCCGAGACCAGATCTCAAAACAAAAGGTCCGTTGGCCACGTTTTGGCATTGCGATCAAAGACTGACAAGTTCTAGCAAATGCCATACTCTCCACTAACTTCACGAACCTCGTCGAAATATTGGCTGATCCAATTACTTATGGCCATGCGCAGCTCCCTATTCATCTCCTGACCAAAACTATCGGCCAATACATCCAGGAGCGTCCGCCAAGCTTCGACGACAACGCGCACCGAGAGCTTGCGGCAGCTATCCACCGCAGGTATCCTGAGGATCATAGTCATATACCTACAGATCTCCTTGCCGCCCTTTATTTGTGGACGAGTCTGAGCGACCGCAACCCGCTAGTGTTATATATAAAAGAGAGAGGCTCCACCATGACAGCAGACGAAGAAACCTGTAGAAATCATCTCCGCGTCGCTGGAAACATACAGCGCGATGAAGAGCAGGTTGCTGCTGCGCTGATATATACCACCATCAGTCAGACGCCGCCTTTCTCCACCTCTACCTTGGTTAGCAGTCTTCAAAAGGAGGTTCCCAGAGACTTCAACTGGGGAAAAGTGCTTTCGTATTTTGACCAGCCACAGTTAAGGATAACATCGGACCAGTTTCTCAACCTCTACAAAGCTCTACGGCCATTGGCAGTGAACGAAAATCTTGATATTCAGCTACTTTTTGGTGGAAAATGGGTAAATTCCGAGACCCAATTGTCCTTCCTTTGTGCTATTCTATCCCTTACTCCAGACCAACTCGACGCGAAAACAATTCCGGCTCTTGAAACTTCCTTCGATGAGAGTGACTTCGGGGTTCTGGAGCCCGGGCTCGCATCGCGGGCCTCCTATGCCGTCAGCCACCCTCTTGTTTCTCTGGTTGCCTTGACAGCTATAATGGACGTAGCTTTGGATACACAACCAGCATCTGATACTTATGAAGCTAGGCGACTTTTCCAAAGCGTTATTGTCCCTAATTTAGATATATTCCTGGTCTCTGCTTTTGGGGTACCAAAGCCATGGTCGGAACTTGCACACGATACCATCAACACCTTGTTCGACCGATTTCTATACAAAGCTGACCCCAACTACGATTTCGTTCTTATGGCGCTGTGGCGCAAAGACAAGGCCTGGGTTGCGTCCCGCCTATCAGATCTCCATGCGAGAGCTCCCTTGGAGCTGCCAACAATCCTCTTGCATGCCAAGAGACATAAATGGCTAGACGACTTGATACCAATCCTCAGTGGCTTTGGACTGGACCTTGCAGCGTTTGCTCATGCAGAAGATGCTTATTCCCTCGACAAGTGGGCCGAATCTCACTCGACGCACCCCGAGGAGCTTGCACGTGCTCTCATGACCTTCTTGAACATTAAGTCTCAACATGAGTTAGACGCCCAGCGCTCTGAAGATGGGCAGAGGGTGTTAGTCAGTGTTATGCTTCCTGTTAGGACCATATCTGCTCTTCTCCATATTCTAGAAGACATATTGCCAAAATCGCCGGTGCCAGACCTCATCACCGTGCAACGGCAATGCATCACCGCATACCCCAGACTCATCAACTATGGAGAAGGTTACGACGATATCATTGATAACAATGGTCTGGAGTCGAATTCTTTGCCGATTGCAGCAAATGAGAAGATGGAGGAGCATTACAAACGCATGTACAACCAAGACCTACAGCCCAAACAAGTTGTGGAAGCTCTCAATATATACAAGCACTCGCGCTCCCCCACCGATCAGGATGTATTTGCTTGCATGATACATGGCTTGTTTGACGAGTACGCACTTTATGGCACATACCCATTAGAGGCATTAGCTACCACGGCTGTTCTATTTGGCGGAATCATTCAGCACAAGCTCATATCCGATCTTCCACTTGAGATTGGCCTCTACATGATTCTCGAGGCTGTTCGAGATCACCCCATCGACCAATCGATGTACAAATTTGGATTGCAAGCCCTGATTCAGCTCTACCCTCGGTTATCCGAATGGCCAGGGTTCTGCAGACAACTTCTTCAAGTTCCGGGTCTGCAGGGAACCGAGGCTTGGATTAAGGCGGAACAAATTGTTCGCGACGCTGACCAGGAAGAAGCTTCTCGTAACGGCGATGCTCATCAGTTGATGAACGGCGGGGGCATCACTAACGGCAATATCGATGAAATACTTGCAGCTGAGCCTAGTGCACCCGAATTTAGTGCACTGCATGTAGAGCCAAGTTCTTTACCCGAATACGATGACCCATCCTCGGACATTCAAGAGAAGATACAGTTCGTCTTAAACAACGTCACGGCGGACAATTTAGAGTCAAAGTTCAGTGAGCTTAAGGATTCGATGGATGATTACACTCAAACATGGTTTGCAGGCCATTTGGTTGAAGAACGCGCAAAGATGCAGCCAAACTACCACCAATTATACCTCGATCTTGTCAAGCTGTTCGGCAGAAAGTCTCTCTGGGCAGAAGTTCTGCGGGAAACCTACGTCAGCACCATTCGCATGCTTAATTCTGAGGCCACCATGCAGTCTCAAACTGAACGAGCACACCTGAAGAACCTGGGTGTTTGGTTAGGCTCCTTGACTCTCGCTCGAGATAAAGCTATCAAGCACAAGAATATCGCCTTCAAGCAACTTTTGATAGAAGCATATGACACGCAACGACTAATAGTCGTGATCCCATTCGTCTGCAAGGTACTTGCTCAGGGTAAATTCTCTACAATCTTTAAGCCGCCGAATCCTTGGGTCATGGACATCATCCACCTTCTGATTGAGCTTTATCATCACGCAGAGCTGAAGCTTAATCAACGTTTTGAGATTGAGGTTCTTTGTACGGAACTAGAACTGGACCACAGAAGTATCGAACCTTCTTCAGACATCATGAATCGTATGCCTCTAGTCGAAGAAGCGACAGAAGTCATGGCCCCAGAGATCCTGGACAGATTCGATAACATGTCCATGAATGGCCTCGTTGCTGGCGTTGGAAGTGGCAGGTTCTCTCCTCAAGAGATTGCATCTTCAATCCCTGACCTCGGTCCACTACTTACATACCCTCCTGTGAACGACATGGTCAACCAAACTCGTTTACGTGAAATCCTGAAGACTGCCATGAACCGCTCGGTACAGGAAATCATCGCCCCTGTCGTTGAACGCTCAGTCACAATTGCGGCCATATCGACTGCCCAGATGATCCACAAGGACTTTGCGACCGAACCGGACGCAGATAGATTGGAGGCAGCAGCCATCAATATGGTCAGGAAGACGGCCGGTAGTCTTGCTCTAGTCACCTCAAAAGAACCTTTACGAGCAAGCATAACCAACCACATGAGGACCCTATCTGCAGACCATGGTCAAGGACTTCCAGAGGGGACCATCATCATGTGTGTCAACCAAAACCTGGAGGTTGCCTGCAACCAAGTGGAGAAGAAAGCTGAGGATCGCGCTGTTCCTGAAATCAAAGAGTTGATCGAACCAGAGCTGGAACTACGCCGTCAACATAAGCTGACAAATCCAACCGACCCTTTCATTGATCGGGATCTGAGCCGCTGGTCCTGGACAATCCCAAATCCGTACAAACTGCAGCCCAATGTAGACGGCTTAAATATGCAGCAAATGGCCATATATGAGGAATTTGCTCGACAACCACGTGCCCCGCTGGCTCTTTCTCTTTCGGGTACTACCCACGTCGCCACTTCCTCAGATACAACACGGTCAGTGGCGAATGAGGTTCTACAGGATCAATACGCAATCCCAAATCTTGCAACGCCGGCAGCGGAGCCTCCTGTGATGCCTCACCTCAGCAATCAGCAACTTGCCTATGCTCAGCCAAATACCAGCATGGCTAACGGAAGACTTCCTATTCCGATGGATACGAGAAGCATGATGGAAAGAGTACAAAAAACCCTTCTTGAACTACAACGCGCGACAGCAGAAGCTCCTGAGCAGCATTTCGAGGATCTAACCAAGAGAGTTCACGAAGAGTCTCAGCCAGTCCTGAAATCTCATGATGAGCTTTGTGATTTTGTAATCAAAAGCCAGCATGGGCCAAGCACTGAACCGCTTGATCTTTTCATTGTTGATCAGATCTGCCGTTTACTTTTCAGTGGAACCCAGGACCAACTTCTTATAGAAACCTTGGTGTCTGCGTTGCAAAACATTCGTAGAATTAGCGGTCGGGTTGCAGGCCAACTCGCTCTATTTATCGGCGACGTCGAAGATGAAACCCTGCTTAATATTCCCCTGGTCACAATCTTGATCGAACACAACCTGGTCCAATTACGACGCATTGACTCAGCTGCCTCCAAGGCGATATTGGGCAGGAAAGAAGGCTCACTTGACTTCCTGTCCTCCTTACTTGATTACGTACTTCTTGTCGATCGCCCCCCTGCCCTGTATGCCGATTTTGCCAAGAGTTTAGAGGTTGCATGGCAATGGATCGAAGAAGATCCGTCTATTGAGGTTGGGCAACAGCTGAAGCAAAAGTTGTTAGACCACAATCTACCCCGATCAATTGGCCGCAGTATCGAAGACTACCGAGCCGATGAAAAGCTTGTCCATCGCCAAGATCAAATGGACTATGTCTTCGATGAGTGGGTTCATCTGTGCCGGAACCCCAATGCAAGTGAGAAGGCGGCACCACAATTCATCCTGCAGATGTACAAGGGGCAACTAATTAACGAGCGTGATGGAATGTGTTTGTTCTTGCGGATCAGTATCGATGCATCCGTAAAATCTTTCGAACAACACATACAGACAAGTGGTAGTCTCGACGAGGCTTACAGCACAATTGACTCGCTAGCGAAGCTGATCTCTCTGATCGTCAATGGACGTGAGCGAGAGATTGAAGGCCAAGGTGCAGTTCAACCGACCAAGGCTGAATATCTCAAATTTGTCTTGTCTCTCACGGTTTTGGTCCTGAACCACCATCATGTCGTGCGTGGAGATAACTTCAATCAGAAGGTGTTTCTGCGGCTGTTCTCTACTCTTCTTTGCGAGATGAACAATTTCGACGGTGGATTGACAGACGTGGAGCAGCGAGATATACTTTTCGTCTTCGCTGAAGTCTTTCTGAAAGTGCGTCCGTCACACTTCCCTGGCTTTATTTTCGGTTGGCTTCCCTTGGTATCCCACCGAAACTTTATGCCTCAACTATTGAGACTCCCAGATCATGCTGGATGGAATCGTTTCGCCAAAATTGTGGAAAACCTGATGCTCTTTGTTGGCGAGCTCCTCAAGCCATTGCACCTAAGTACAGTGACGAAAGAAATATACCAAGGGGTTCTGAAGTTTATTGTTGTCTTGCAACACGACTTTCCCGAATTTGTGGCCGCCAATCACTCCAAGCTCTGTGCCAACATTCCCAGTCACTGTGTCCAGCTCCACAATCTGATTCTAGATGCGAAGCCCAGCCCTTATCTCAAGGCTCCAGATCCATTGCAGCCGGGGTTGAAGATCGACCGTATCAACGAGATCCGCGAGTTTCCAGACAATGAGAACGATGTCGAGGCTCCTCTGCGGCAGAGCGAGTTGTTCGAGATTCTTGAACAGGCATTGCAGACCGGTCCTTCGGAGGATGCTGTTGCACATATTGCACATGCAGCGCAACGCAGGAATGGCCGACAGACTGGACCTGGTTTTGTGCCTATCAATGTGGACCCTAAACTCTTAGACTCACTTGTAGTGTACACAGGCATGCATGCCATTACCAGGGCAGAACAGACGAACGGCCCAGCGTACATCCAAGCATCCCCTGATGCAGCGTTACTTTCTATGCTAGTTCATGAGCTTAATCCTGAGGCGCGGTACTACTTCCTCAGCAGTATCGTCGACCAGCTCCGATATCCCAACAACCACACCCACTACTTCACTCAAGCCTTGTTGGAAATATTTGGAACCGATCTCAACGACCAAGAAGAATCTGATATCCGGGAGCAGATCATTCGCATTCTCTTGGAGAGGTTGATGGGGCAATGGCCACAACCGTGGGGAGTGATTCTCATTATTCAGGAGCTCGTCAAGAACGAGAAGTATATGTTTTATGAATTACCATTCGTTAAGTCGATTCCGGATGTAAGTTCCCTTTGCATCTACTTGATATTAGGATTCTAACAATACTATCAGATCGCTGAGCGTTTTGCTGCCCTCGCATCACGTCCTCTTCCACCTATTGTGTAGACAGGGCCAGTCTGACACTCATAGCCAGAGGTGACCAGCATAAGCACCAAATACGAATTACTTCCGATTACACCCAAATCACAAACATCACCACCTCAACGTCTTGAGAGCCCAGTTTCTAATTGTTACATATCCTATCAAGCACAAACGGCGTTCTTTGTCACAGACCATTAAAGATTTTTCTGCATAGCGAGCGAGGAACGGATATTTTTGCAAGACTTTTCGGGTGGGGTTCACGGGAATGGAATTGCCTTTTTTCTCTCCTACTTAATGCATCCTACATGATAATGTTTCGTTCCTTCTTCTGTACAAAAGACAGAAGAGGGCAAAATACGGGGCATGGAGGCGCGGGGAAACAGATTATACGGCGTGAACATGGTTTTTTGCTTTACGCTTGTATTCCATGTAGAGTGGGCAGGGAGACTGTATGTATCATAAAATAGGAGTTGTGATTTTCTGAGACCGGACTTTTATTCTGTGATGATGATTTGATTTCTCCTACTAATTGGGTGAGCCCAGCTAGTGTTGTTTCAGACTAATACTTTTGCAGATCCTGAGTTCTCGATTTGATATGGATCAAACCACAACCTCGGGGCTAGCTCTTAGTGCATACCGTGAGGCGGATTGTTTGTTCACTTACTGGCGCGGAGCTGGTGATGGCTTCGGGATCGATGAAGCTAGATGGACAATTAACGATACGAACATAGGTACATTAGGATATGTGTAGGTTATGCGTTATAGGTGCCAATTTATGGTGCGGTGCGCCGATGTCCTTTCCGAGAACGTGAATCAATCAAACAGGCAGAAAAAGGTGGAAGGAAGGAAGGAGAAGTTGGATTTTTTTTAATGTGTTTTTAGAGCGTTGCTAACAATCCACTCGTAAGATCCCACCGTTTTGAGTCGGGGCGTCTGGAGGGGATGTTGCATTACTGGGGGTTCTTGCACTTCTTAGAGTTAGAACCTTGAAGATCGACATAGAGCCTTTGAGGCAAAGTGATTCAGAATCATTGCTTATTTGATACCTAGGTACTATGGAGTTTGTCAAGCTTGTTTTGTATATTCGTTCCATGATATCACAGCTTCTTCTCTCACTCCTTCCCTCAACATATATGCAGCTATATGCAGCCTCAGAAAATATCAATTAGTATTTCCCCCTCAAAAATCACTTCACCTTCTCAAGTGCTGCACGCCCCAAAGCCACCAATGCTTCTGCATCTGACAATGTAATATCCTTGGACCCATTCACAGCAACATCCATCATCGCAGCAGCCAACTCATCCACTTGTATGCAGCGCTTATTCCCCATCATCCAACCAAACGCATCTCGAGGACTTGTAATATCCTTTTTGATTACGAATGGCGCCTTCACAATCACCGTCTCCCAAAAACCTTCCGTCTCTTCCTTTTCTGCGAATGAGAGCATATTCACTTCTGCTTGTCCCTGAAATCAGGGTTAGTATCCAATCCATATATGTACTGAGAGGGCATATTCTTTCTACCTTTAGCTTTCGCATGTTTCCTGCGAACCATAGGGGTTTGCTTTGGTCTCTCTCGGTCATGCCGCCGCTGAGATGCAGATAGCGGAATTTCTTTTGGGACTCTGCTAAAGTTCTGGAAAATGCATTGCCGAATGCAAGTGGGTAGTCGATTTCAAGAACCTTGTCGCCAGCTGTTGTCCCCATGCACCTAATCTAGTTAATACAAGCAAGAAAACACCTGGAAGACATGGTAGGATCGGAGCTGACCATATGCAGGCATCCGCTCCAGAAAGGACTTTGATATCGTCGTCTGAGTAGGAATTGAAATCTTTCTTGACTATGATTTGGAGCTTGGGGTTATTGCTGATTGTGTCTGGGAGTAGACGGCGGGAAAGAGCAACGATGGATGTGATGGATGGATTTCGAAGGCATTGGTTGAGGACTTCGGATCCGATAAAACCGGTACAGCCGGTCACGATGAACTTCATGTTTCTTACCGAAGTCAAGTATCAAAGTAAATGATATCTGGAAGACGTTGAAATGGTCTCTGTGTAATGTGAGGTAGAGTAGGCGTGAAATAATACAACGTTAATATGAGACGATAGAATCTAATTCCGATAACTCCGTGGTATCCAGAAGGATCAAATAACTCTCAGATACTGTATCATTGCTTGTCAACACGATACAAACGACGTTGTAGGTTGAAACAACGCACTATAAAGTCCTCTACCTGGATGTAAGACGTATATTTAAGCTCAACCTTCTCAAAAAGGGGGGTGGAGCTACCCCACATCGCCTCGCTTCGCGTGGGGTGGTGCCTGCAGTATACAGTAGTACTGTATGTATACGCGGATCTCCTAGGGCATTCAACACAATCTACAATACCAACCAACCTTATACAATAATGGCAAATATGGCGTCCCAAAAAGACCTCCAAGATCTCTTACGTATCTTAACAACAGGCCGCAACAAACTCCCCATGCTGTCCGCCATGGGACGCGTCCAAGCTCTTCAAGGAGCAGGACTCTACAGGTCCCTGTTCCCCTCCGCCCCGTCAATATACCTTCTAACAACCGCCCAGTATATCCGACATAGCAGCCTCTACAGCCCCAGCCCTAATAGCCGCCCTCTCCGACGAAAAGGCAGCTAAATCCCTCCTCGCAGCCTGCAAAGCGCATCTCAAATCCCCCGCCGACTCGGCAGGCAGCAAACGCGCCTCTGATAGCGCTCTGCCTTCTTCGAAACGAGCGAGATCGGCTTATGTGCCGAACTCGCCTCAGACACCGCAGGAGTTGGAAGCTTCCCTTGCTCTACCACAGCCGTCGGAGGACGAAGAGGCGATTTCGAAATGCACTGTATACACAAACAGAGCCCCGCTCGTCCTGGCTTTTGCGGTACAGTTGTTGAAATATACGATGCCGGAACAGCCTTTAAGTAGTAGACTAAGTCTGGGACAAGCGGTGGTGAGTGTCAATTCGAGGAGCAAGGCTCTGAGTATTGGATTGGAGAAGGGGAAGAGTGCTGAAGAGGAGGGGTGGGGGAGCGGCCAGCCGAAGGTGAAGGTTATGGGGCGGGAGATTAGCGTATTGAAGAGGAGTGGGTATGAATGGCGAGAAGAAGAAGTCAAAAGGGACGAGGACAAAATAGAAATAAATACAGAAGTCGAAAGCCAGAGCACGGTGAAAGAAGACGGCCCGACGCCATCGGTTTCCAAGCCGGAAGGAGATGGCTGGACGGTTTCTTCACCTATATCGTCTAAGGGATCAACATTTGTAGCACGATCTATTACTGTCACGACTCCAACGCAGGCGGAGAATTGCATTAGGTCGCTAGTATCATTTAATGCTGAGATCCGCTCCGCCGATCACAACATGTACGCCTACCGCGTGCAATCACCCACCTCGAACAACCTTTTTGAGGAAAACAGCGATAACGGTGAGCGTGGCGCCGGTCCCCATCTCTTGGGCATCTTGCAAGCAGACAATCTTCAAAACGTCCTTCTGGTAGTAACACGCTGGTACGGTGGTGTCTTCTTGGGTCCAGACAGGTGGCGCATCATGTCGCAAGTATCCCGCGACGCACTGTCACAACGGCTTCGCGTAGCTGGCGTGCTGGGCCATGAAGCACTGTGGGGCCTCGATCTCGAAGCTCTGAAGAGCAAAGACGGATCGGGGACCAATAGCTTGCCGATTCACAGACCCGAGGGCGCGAGGGAGTATATTCTGAATGCGTTTGCAAGTCCGCCCGAGAAGGAGCAGGAGAACGGGGCCAAGGGCAAGAGGAAGAAGAAAACGTTGCAGCAGGTGAGGAACGAGAAGGAGGATAACCTGGGAATGTTGCTCGGGGCATTAGATAAGCTGATTGGGAGCTGGGTTGGCCAAGTTGGGCGTGAGGAGTTGGATCGGATGGCTTGGGGGTGGTATGTTAGTGTTAGGCCCGAGGTGGAGGGTGGGATTGCGGGGTGGGGTGGAAAGGGGGAGGTTAAGCTCTGTGAGATTTTGAAGTTGCAGAAGTCGTTTCGCTCTATCCCACTGAAAGGTGAAAACAATGCGAATGAAACACCCATCTGATATTGTTAACTATCTTTTTCAAGAGAGGTCGTATACAGGTCTAGACCATTACATATTCCGTACTCTATAAAAACTCGATACCCATTCAAACGCATCGAATTCGTGAATAATACCTTTTATGAATTGGCACTAAAGTATGAAGATCTATAAACGGTATTTAAACTGGGAAGATAATAAAATATCTGGATATTTAGTTAAGTTGAATCGACCACTTTCCTGGAGACTTCCATCCGCTCCCGGATTAATGTGATACTCATAATTAAGCACCCACCCCGTCCCAGTAGTTCAAGAATATAACGCACTGTCATTACTAAACTTATACTTATCATGCACGTAACCTTCTGGTGGATTGCGTAGCGCTTGCGCAAAGTGCGACAGGCGAAAGTTTATTATGCCAACGGTGTAGTCTGGGTTCGTGAGGGCTGCTAGAGGGTGCATCCTGTCCCAACGAATTAGCATAGTGAAAAATAAAGGGCTTGGTGGGTGCCAAGGAGCCCATGAGCTGCCTCGGGAGCTGACATATGAAATCCTAAAGCAGCTCCTGGTTCCTCAGCTCCCAGAGAAAATTGCCACTTTGTATGAGAATAAGCCTACCACGTGTCCATATCCTAGAACACCATTCCTCAAGTCTCTGACTCTTCTGTGGCTATGAAGTCGTCACATTGCCATGCTTATGTGTTTGGTTCCTATCCACTTCAAAGAAGGGCCCCATGAACGGCACCTCAGTAGATATATACCCATTCCCAAGACCATGTCTTGCCTGAAACATCTGGCTCAGCGCCCTAGGCAATTTATCCCCGTCTATAGTAAAGGAACCCGTCGTATCGTCATAAGAACTCAAATTTTGCGCTGCCAAGATGCGGAAATCGACATCGCCGGGCATTCCAGGCTCAGGAATAGTCTTGAAATTGTGCTCCGATGGGGCGTTTATGCCATCTAGGTCATTTGCTGTATCTCAAGCGGCGAGTTGGTGGGCTTGGTTTCCACCAAGGGGTAACGACGCGGTCTGGCATGCTGTGATGAAGAGGAAAAGGACGACGAGAGGCGAGGGTTGCAGTAGAAAGGTCTGAAGCCATGAATCTCCTCGTCGACGAAGAAAAGGATGAGGACGACCCATCTTGGGTTGAGGTGTGCTGCGTTACGAAGTTGGTCGGAAACGTAGAGGGTAGCAGCGCTCTTTTCGTCAGTTATTTGCATGTGAACTTTATGATATTGTAGCGCACCTCAAGTATTGTATGGCGCGGGTTTAGGGCTGTAAGCCTTGAAAAAGCTATTGTTGGCCCTATTGTAATCTCTCGGAATGCGATCCTGACATGGTGTACCATGTTACGACGAAATAAAGAGAGGAGAAGGATAGCGGATAAATTTGTGGAAGCACGACGAAGTAGTTTTAAAAACCGTAGAAGTTTGCTGCGATGTAATGATAGCCCACAAATCTCATGTGTCACACAGACAAGATGGTAGTGAAGCCGAACTGCGGCTCTGCTAATGAACTAGTTCCCGCTCGGGAGCCATGGTACTCTCCAAAGCTTGAATCTTCAAAGTCCTGCTGAACGAAACGTAATAAACGTAATGCATTGATTCGTCTGTCTGTTCTCAGACTACTACTAACTAAAACCTGGCACACATATCTGTTATTATCTACTCTATAGTCTCTGATTCGGTATCGGCCTTCAAAGTGGCAGTCGAATCAGAGAGATCATTTTCTTCGGCTGACTCGAGCGTAGTCTCAGCTGTTGGTTCCTCGCTTGGTTTCGGCTCAAGCTCGTGCCCATTATCACTTATCATAGTTGGAATCGTAGCTTCCTTTGCTTCCTCAACCGTTCCAGCCTGTGCGGATTCGATCGCTGAAGAGTCTGTCATCGGTGCCGGGATATGCTTAGCACCAGGAATGTCATGTAACTCCTGACCTGAAATGTTGGTTGCAAGTTTTGGGGTTTCCGACTGCGTAGCTTTTGTGGCAATCGGCGCCGTTGCTGCTTCCTTCGGAGCATCAATGTGTACTAAGTCCTCTTCCGGATCAATGTGCCACACAGTCTGAGGCAAGGAAAAGCCCAGAACGGTAGATTTCTCTGTGGCGTCGCTGACTGGAGCTGGGCTCTTAGCCGGTGCCCTTCGTGCTGGACCGCGTGCTCTACCTTTTCGAGCATCAGCTAATGGCGCCTTCTCCTTGACCTCTTCAGGTTCTTCCGCCACAACGTCTTCTTTCTTCGGGGGCTGGGCACCAAGTTGTAGACGTTTATTTAAGTCCGCCATGAAGCCACCTTGGAGAGCCGCAATTTTACTCCCAACGGGTCTCGCAGGAACTGGTGGTTTTGGCTTGGCTGCAGCGGCAGCACCTTGATCCGATCCGACAGATTTTGCCGATGAATTTGACAGTACTTGGGATAGGGGAACATTTTCTCCCGAATCACGCGATATGGGCTTTGAAGGTCGTGCAGGCACTTGGGGTTTTGTTTTGGTTGGTACTGGAGGTGTGGCGGTATCCGCCGATGCTGACTTTCTAGATGGGCGTTCTAGAACGGTAGGCTGTGCATCACTAGCACTGTCTGACGAATGTGACAATTTCGACTTGACTGGGCGGGCTGGGATTGATGGTTTCATAAGAGCTCCGATGCCTGTGGTAGCACGGCCTTCTTCACGTCCAAGTGGAAGGCCGGCGGCAGCTTTTTCTTGATGATATGCCACTGCGCCAGTTGTAGGACGCTCGTCGGGGGTCGCGAGGACTTCCTTTTCAGGTGATTGCGGTCCGGCTACAGTTGTTTGTAGTTGTAAACTGTCAGGAGTATCCTCCCAGATATCTCGACTAGGGAATCTTTGCTTCATGCCTCCTGGTCTTGTATCGAGATTGAGGTGAGCCTTGCTTGACCACGGGCTTTTCTTCTCCTGATGTAAAAAACTTTCTGCTCCACTGGATTCGCTCTCTGCAAGCTCCTCTTGTCGTCTCGCAAATGCTTGCTCGGGAGTCTCCTTGGATTCTTTGGCCTCGGTGGTCTCGCCTTCTTCTGGTAATTGCGGCGTCGAAACGGTAGCGGTATATTGCAAGCTATTTGGGGTATCCTCCCAGATATCCTGACTGGGAAATTTACGGTTCATGAGTTCAGGTCGCTTTAATCTATCTGCGGCTGTCAATGGCTTTTTTATGCCGGCATTCTTCTCATCCTCTGGAAACAGTGGCTCGTACTCCTCCAAATCCTCCAATTTCGTAGAAGAAGGAAACTGAAGGCCAGGGATGGTTCCATGAATGCTTCCAGGTCGGCTTGAGGGCCTGCTTCCAGACAAACTTGTTTGACTAGCGGACTTTTGCTGGTAAAAGCTATAATCCTGGCTGTTTTTGCGCTCGAGAAGGGGAGAAACAGCAGGTTGAAGCTCATAGCCAAAGGGTTCCTTTGCAACTTCATCAGAGGCCAAGATAGGAGCACTATATCCTTCATCATAACCAGCGTCTTCTTCATCTGGCTCACCGGGGGTTCCAAGTTCCTCGGTTGACTGGGGAACAGATCCGCCCCCGTAGATATGGCTAGTACGGCGTGCAGTATCTACGTGAATCACATCGTCGTCGTCAAGCTCACTCTCAAGAGCAGTATCTGAAGGTGCGTGGAGGCTTCGAGAGAGTGTGCCCTCAAACTCCGTCTTGCCCTGGATGTCTGTAGGAAATGATGTCTTTCTCAGAGGTGAATCAACATGCGTCTGAGACGTATTCGAATGGGCAAGTTGAAGTCCCGATGACTGTGGGCGAGGAGAAGACATACGGGAGGTGTATTCCTCAGCTGCTTGGTGGCCGACTTGTTCATTTGGCGTTCCGATTGCTGCGGATGTCCCTAGATTATATTAGATTACTCGCGTGGTTTATGTGCAAATAGCACAACTGTAATCCTTACCAAGTCCAGAACCCCTACTAGCTGTATCCCGAACGATTTTGTTCAAATCATCACTGCTCATAGCCCACTCCGGCTTCCCTTCTCCATATTGACCAAGTTCCTTCTTAAAAAGTTCTGGGTGTTTCTCGTAGTATGCTCTCTCGAAACGATCGTGAGGAAGGACCTGATGCCCATGTCTGCCATAAGCTTCTAGTGGCATATCGTGCTCACGAGCACTGGTTTTGCGGGCGTGGTGTCTCGGTTTCGAGCCGTCGTTATGGAATCCAATGCCTGGTGCATAGGGAGCCGCGAATGGAGCCGGCGAAGGAGCTTGCACGTCGCCGGCATCGGGGTACATGGGCACACGTTGACCGATTTCTGGAATGCCGTGGTCGCTCTCGAGACTTGATGAGGGGCGTTCAGTGTCATTGGAAGCTTGGCTAGCAAAGCTGGTCCTTGACTTCAAATCACGCGAAGATGGATCCTTGTCGTCACTGCCAGCCTTTCCGATGCCGAAAGAAGCTGCTTTCTCGGAGTCGGTACGAGTAACCTGTGAGACCCTCTGCGTAGCGCTTGAAGTTGGCAGAGATGGCTTTGGGGCATGAAGCTTCAGGTCATTGGCTATATTTCGAGTTTGTGTACTTGATGTGCCAAGCTCTCTCGAAGCGTCGAATACCTCCGCATATTCATTTCCTTCCTGCCCAATCGAAGGCAGGGCAACGCTCGAGGGGCGGGATGGCAGATCCGCTCCAGAGTCATCGCCAGCATCGTTGCGGAGGTTTCCGCCTAAGGAAGATTTGGGAAGGTTGCCATTATGTCCCAGAAATGGAGTTTCGTTCAGAGGAGATCGAGCAAAGCTCTCTCTCGATGGCGAAGCCGAACGGTCAAGACGACGGTTGGCAGGACGAGGTGGGATCTTGGGGATGTCACTGCCAAGAGAACTGGAGCTGCCCGAGGATTGGTTCTGGGCCCGCGTAGGACGAGGAGGTACTTGAGGAACTGCTGTCGACATGTTGTGTATAATTCGAGGCCCAGATGAGAGAAAAGACAATAGTTTGCTTGTCTGCGTTCTCTGTTAGTTATGCTGCCAGGTGGGAGTGTAAAATCTGAAGCGAGTCATGTAACAGTCAAACCTGGAGGGGTTTGAGGGTAAATAGAAGGGTTTGCAAAGAATTGTGATGTTCCAAGGATGCACTGCAGATGTTATCCACTCGCAGGAGCCACGCCGCCAACGTTCAGACCATGCCAATCCAATGGATAAAACGGAGAATTCAGAAGCTGTGAGCAGCTCTGTGGTACCTGACTGCTCAAGTTGTGAGGGCGTGGTGACCCAGAACGGCTTAAACCGAAGCCCAACAACGGCTCAAGGGAAACAATGGGTTGAGGATGATTGCAGACGTACTTACTGTTATTAGGAGTATCAAAAAGTGTGATCTTCAAAGCTCAACCATCGAAGCTGTCCAGAAAAACGAAGAGTTTTAGAAGTCAGAGAAAGAGAAGGGGAAGTGGTAGTTAGTGGAAGTGGAAGTGGAAGAAGCGGTCTCATTGCTCACGTTCCTCTTACTGCTCAACGCTAAAACAAGACTTCCGTCATGCTGCGGCATCAACTTGCAAGAGCGAGCTGGGCAACCATTGGAACAGCGCCAATCCACAATAAATGGAAAATCCTGGTTCGAGTGTTCATTCATCACGCAACTCGGCAACAGCAGGTTCAATTCGATATAATTCGATGATTCAGTCAACGCCAAGTACTGTAGTATCGATTAATTGACTGCTCCTCTTCCTCCCTCCACATTTCCATTGCTGCAATGCAAGAGGTCTCTTCTACCCAGTCACCGTTCGCATGAAGGAAAATCCCTCATGGTGATAGGTCACGCCAAAGAGGTATTTTTTACAGGGGGGTGTGCGCCACGCCCTGCCCTTTAAGGTGCCCTACTAGACGACCCAGGCTGCCAGGTCCAGGGCCGGCCCAGAGGCTCCAGAATGCCACCTCGTGATCGGGATCGACGGACGGCTTGAAAGAGGGGTTCAATATCAAGGTGCGAGTTATTACTACCGTACTGTATACTTAGGTATGGGTTACTATGGTTATGGGTATGGCTATGGATATATTCCGTAGGAGGAATCGTCAAAGCAATTGCAAGTCTCTGAGCAGAAACTCCTCCTGTCCCACCTGCGCATGAGACAAAGTCCCAAACCTTCGGCGTTGCCGTCACCATCCTATGCTATGCCAAAGCCATGGTCAGTATACAATGTTCACGTGGTTGTATTATGAAGCTGCAGTAGTTTAGTACACCCACCTCCTCCCAACTACAGGATTCAGGCCTTCCCCGCGAAATGGCCCATGCGGTGTCGCCGGCAATGGTGGCTTGCTTCTGCCTACCTAGGTATGTCACTGAGTGACGTTGGTTTTGGACAAGGGCATTCAGGAAAGCTCGTGACTAAATCAGCACTTGATTTGGGGCAAAACCTCCATCCCTAATCAACGGTCCAAGATTCCGAATACACACGCAATCATCGCCCACGGCAATTGGAAACCGAGATCGAGACATAAAAGTACAATTGCTGAGCCCCCCGATGAGATAATTTCGTAATACAGCCAGCTTAACCAGCCGCGAGAGCCCGTAACGCCATACCCCAATTCGCATGCTTTCTCCCTTTTCTAATCCTCACCTCATTCATTGCAAACAGTGTCGCTCATCCAGCCAAGCCCCGCAGTTCCGTCCAAAAAAAATCACTGTCTCTCCGTGTTCCTCCACCTGCGTCTGCTCACCACCACCTCTCTCCGCCCTTTAGATAATCATCTGCGCAACACCCTGTCCACCAAGCGTCTTGCTCCCCACAAAGCCCTGGCCCTTAACACCCGCCAGAGCATAGAACGCAGCTGCAACCGTCAACATTATAGCAGCGGCGATCAAGCTGGACGCCTCTTTGATAATGCTAAGCCATTGGATAATTGCCATCACCAGGTAGATACCAGCGCGCATATAGTTGGTGGTGAAGCGGCGCATGAAGGTGTCGAATTTCGCGGAAGTGGGGCAGATGCGTAGGAGGAGCGGGATCTCGATGAAGATAATGAGGAATGAGCTTGCACTGTAATAATAGCTTGTTAGCTAGGGGTATAGAGAGGCCGGGTTGGGAGGAAGGCCTACAGGCATAAAGCTCCGAAGAGAATCATGATGCTAACGTGGAAGAGATGTGAGATTCCGAGGGCGAAACATAAGAATATGCAGATCACTCCAGTCCTGCCATTCCCCTCAATGTCAGCATTGTTTCCATGGATTCCGAGCTTGTCATAACTAGCCAGCTCCAACAGTGTAGTGTTTCCAAGCAGCCTGATCACAGTCTATCACCCAGTAATCCCATAGAGCTCTGCCTAAAGCTTCTGCTACCATCTGTGAAGCTTCAGGGAAACCCAGCGGGAATGGTTGACTGCCCACGCAAGCTCCAAATACCTGAACAAAACACAAAAGCTGCCAGCTTACCATTGTCCATAAATACCTGCAATCCATAGTTAGCCATTTTCTCCTTTAAGTTTAAGCCCTAGACAGACAGAAGACACCTACTGAAATTCCTCGTCGCGAATTCCTCGGCGATCGTCATGTTTGCGTGTTTAACTCGGTCGATATGGGGTGTTCGGGTACCAAGGCTTCTTAGCAGTTTCCTGACCGCCGGAGATCTTGGATTGTGGGTTTTATGCGCGAGTATTAGAAGTGTAGAGGTTCGTGACTGCGTGTGCGGGAATGGTGATAGAAGAGGTGGGTTGGGGGTTGCGATTTTGTTGATCTGTTCGCAAGGTTACGTCTCGAAGCTGTAAGCCACGAGGCTTGTCGGGATGACTAAGCAATTGTATGGGGTCACCAGGGGTCAAAGTGTAGGCAACACGTTAATCTGGTACTTGTAATTTTGATTAAATGAACATCAGTTTCAATCGAAGAATATAATCTTTCAAATCAGGTCAATATCATGATTGGTTCTGTCAAGAAATAAGAGCCATCACCATTTGTGAATGGAGATCTCTCAAGGCACAAAGGATTCGTTACTCAGAAGGAAGCCTGAAAGATTCGTAACTGAACGGGTAGGCACATGATGCACTTTCAATAGCAAAAATCTCAGCCGGGACGCGTCAGGTCATGATATTTCAATGCCGTACATTGGGCATATTCCATTAATGGAATTGCCCCCAAAGAATTGAGAAATATGAAAATCCTTCCAATGCCCATTGTACGTTCCCTCGCAACATTTTCTCACTTTCTAGAAAGCAGGTATAATGCTTGCAAACAAAGACGAAATCATCCTCTAAGCATCTACTCCTTATGTACTCAACACATCGTTCGTACAGAGCGTGGCGAGCTCATCCGTAAACCAGCTTGAAGATGTCGTTGAAGATGTAGAAGCTGCCAGCACCATCGGGAAGGAGCTGGAATGTCTGGCTGTAGCTCATGGGTCTCTGTTCCTCATCGACCTAGTTGGTGATACCGGTTAGCAACCTTCTTGGTTTTCCGAACCAGTACTTTGGTGAGACGTACCAGGAGGGCACCAGTTACAAGAATCAGAATGCCTTGGGACTCTCCACTGGGTTGCGCATCGAGGGTCGCGACCTTATGTTGTACCTTCGCAAAGGGCAGTCCCTATAGATAAGGTCAATAACCATATATCAATGCAGAAACTCAAGCCTTCTTACTGCGAGTTTCTCCACAATACCAGTTGCGCCTTGTACCGAGGCCGACTCGAAGGTCAACATGGAGTTTTCACGCTATGCTCGTATTAGCATTAACGTCAAAAGATCCCTTTTTGACACTCACATAGAGAGGAACCAACTGCTTCCTGTCCTGATCGAACTGGTTGTAGTAGAACTGGGTGAATTGCTCTGCGGGGTAGGATCAGCCTTGTTCTGGCGGAGGGGTATACGAATATCCGCTCGCAACATCTGCGGAATGCCTCGAGCAATCTGATCATGCGAACAGAGATTTGGAGGCCTTGGGAAGAGTGCTCCACGTACGCGCGACTTCTAAAAAGTCTGAGAGGATGAGTTAGCAATGGTATCATGCTGGTATTAGAGAATTTTATAGTATAACGACATGGAATGACAGCGCATAGACTAGAATAGCAATGTACTTACTTGCCATATTGACGGGATATTTCGAGTCTTCTTGGTGAGGTTCCTGAGTCTGAGATGCTTCTGCTGCGATGGTGTTTATGAAGGCGTGGCGGGGTCGTTTCTGGTTGCCCTGGAACTCTCGCTAAAGTGGTTTAGCGCGACAGCAGAATAAATTGACTCAAAAGCAAATTCCTCCCTCCGAAATCTCTTCCTCCTTTCCTTGCCAACACAAAATCACCAACACACAATGACTCTTAACATACACCAAGAGAACGCATTCATGCCGTGCCTGGACCTAGCTCCTGTTGCTATCAATCGAATTATGTTATGCTAACGAACACCGCTACTCCAGCAGACACACTTTTTGGTACGTTCGATCAGCTCTTTTCCGCTCTTCCTCAGCTCAGCTTCTCTGATGACTACACTTATGCCTTAAGAACGGCCAGCTGAAAGGTTTACCTTCATGCTGAGACAAACCCGAATTCAAGCTCAACAGTCTGAGACCATACCAAGCTTCCTCTCATTACATGATTAAAGATGCTCTGTCGCTGTACAAACGCTGACTGGTGAAACAGAACATAAGATAGCGACCAAACATGCCAAAGTTAAAAAAGGATATGGTGATTCTACAATTGAGTGGACGAATACCGAAGATTCCATCAGCCTAAGTGGCAATAGCACAAAGGGCGGCAATATAAAGGCGACAGGTAACGGGGATCATAACAGACTGCCCATCACATGAATCTGACGAGACAACCGCTGTCTGTTAGATGAGCTGGGGCGGTGACAAAGTGGCAATTGGAAGTGATGATGGGACAGGATCACCTACTGGGTTGCTGTACTTTCGGATTAAACCATCATAATTGTGGAATAAAAAAACATGTGGAAATTATGAAACATGGAATAACCTACTCGTGAACCTGACCACTGTGAATAATGATCTGGATATAAAAAGTCTTAAAAATCAACTTATCTAAGGTAAAGGAGGTAATGAAGGTATGGGTTGCGGGAAGTTTACCTCTGAACTGCTGGCTATCGACAAGGCGCCGCTTTGTTCTGTCCTACAGTACCAAGGCACCTCGTAAGTTCAACCTCCACACCTCCCCTCCACTCCCCTCCCCTGCTGCCCTGCCCTACCTTTCGCATACTGAAGCGGGAATCCGTAGATTTTTGCGTCTGGGGTCTACTACTATTTGGAGTCCTACCTACCTTACTCTGTTCAATCTATTTCAGCCTCTGTCATATCTACGCTGCCACTCCTCGAGTTGCTGCCTCGCTACCGTTCAGCCTCTTCCCGCATCTGTCTACAACAACCACAACCTGCCATAGGTACTGTACCGGTACACGTAGAACCACAAATCCCGCCTTCGACAACTCACGAATTTGCAAACTGCCCTCCCTCGAAAACTGCATATTCACGTCCGCTGGGCAGCTTCGGTTGCTACAGCACCATCTTGAAGCAGAATGCCTTGCTTCAAGGGCATCGCAGTGAGCGTCCATGCGGAAGGCGCCCCACTGCCAGAATACTCAGTGCAGAAGCAATCTAGAGTCTCACGCGTCAATACGTACATCCCAGTCCCGAAGCCAAAGATTCCCCAAGATCCAGCCTCAAATAAGCCCGAGCCCTCCAAGTTTGCCATCTCGATAACTCTCCTCACACCCGGCTTGGGTGTCCCGTACTCGACACCGAAGTCTACCCCGGAGAATCCACACCCTCAGCCTCAAATAGTCGCTGGCCTACCCGGCAACACCTCCCAGCGAGGCACATATATTGGTTCTGTCGGTCCCTACGTACCTATCACGAAGTCCGAGAACGAGACCATCGCTGCCTATATCTATTTTGATGGTCGTGTAAAGGAAGAGGTTGCTACTCTACTGCGTCCCGGCGAGGAGACTTGGGTCAATTCGCGTTGGGTCCAGGTACCAGATTCAGAAGGCGGTGGACTAGCTGAGAGAGAATTCCTCTTCCGCGAAGTGGGATTGGAGCGATGGCTGAATGGCCTTGATCTAGATGGCCAAGATGCGGCGGCGAAGCTCGAGAAGCGTAGACAAAAGTTCGAGAAACGCCGTCGGCGCAAGAAGGAAGAAAATGGCAGCGATGATGATCTTGCTGATCCGATGTCGGGGACGAGAAAACCTTCGGGCTCACGGAGTGTATTAAGGTACGGGGCAGATGAGTCTTCACCAATCGAGAAACTATCCGATGATGAGGACTCCTTCAGCTCCGACTCGGACGATGATGATCTACCAGAGGCTGCTGGCCAAATTAAGGTCGCCATGTTCCGTGTTCTAGCATCTGGAGAAATCAAGAGAGGAGAATACTCACCCCAGTTTGATGCCCATGATGATGACGAGGGCAAGGATGGTAATAATGAAGGCGGTGACGGGGCCGATGTTGACCACACCACGAGCTTTGCTAAGCCAAAGACTTTGGATCCAAAATCGATCAGTACGCAAACAGTCACAGGCATAGATGGACCAGAGAAGCCTTTTGCAGTGTTTACTTTCTTCTATAGAGGCGAGAGTAAGTTTACAGCCCTTTTCTTCGAGTGCATTGCTAACAGCTCTCACAAGGACAACTGCAGAAGATGGGCATCCTAAAATCCAAACAGCAAAAGGGAACTACTGGGCCTACCAAGAGACGCTCAACTCAGCTCGACTTTTCCAACCTTGGTCCTTTAAAGCCTGGCGGAACTGTTGGGTTTTCGTCATTCAGAGATAACGATGGCTCCACCAATCGAAACAAGTCCAGAAAGAAGAGTAGTGGAAGCATTGGAGCCATGGAAGAAGATAGTGACGAAGATGATGACGATGCTGAGATTGTTGGCAAGATGGACGATGTCGATGACAAAGATGTCAAGACTCTGCTAAGCCCTGAAGATGCCAAATATACGGGAGAACTCGCAGACGGTGTGGGACGAATTAAGGCAAGTCTATTGATTCTTTTATGGGTGATTGATGCTAACCAAATCACAGCTCAAGCGACAGCACTCTGCAGAGCCCCTGAATGCAAATTCAAGGAAGTCCCCTGGGTCAATCGGTACCACCTCTGTCGGCGCAACTCCCCCGGCGGAAATAGATACAGCACCTACAGCCAACCAAACACTGTCAAACAGCGTATTTGGCGCAAACTTGCTTGATGATAATGTCGTCGGTAGTCCGCTTAAGAAGCATAGAGCTAGCTTATACGACACTGATAATGAAACTATACAGAAGCGGTTAGGTTTGGGCCTCAGCGGAGGTGGAGATGTTCTTGCCGCCGCTGAAGCAGCCCACGCACCTCTTCCGGAGCCCGCTATGAGGACTGAAGAGGAAGAAGAACTATGAAGGGGGCGGACAGAAAATATAATATCCGGAATACATGGAATCTAACACAACCTGAACATACTCTTGCTTCTGAAAAGGCAGCCCATTGGAAAGCACAGTATGCTGGATCTTTGGTTGATGGAACGGACGAAGACAGTCAGAATCACGTGCCGCATTGCTGCACAAGGTCTTGTAAGACTTTAACTATGAAGAGCGCAGTCGCCGCATCAGGTGAGCCTGTCGCAGATCTGCCATAGCCTACTTCGTGTAGTCGAAGCAGCATAGAGTAGATTAATATTAACATATATGAGAAATCATGCTGTAGCTGTGTTACTTGTCAACCAAGTAAGATGGGGTACATTTACCCCGATGCAGGTAAGTGGGTATGAGGGGAGGCGTCGGCGTCACACCAACCGCTTCTGTCGTGCTATGACTTTGACTTTGTTTTCTTGTCCATGCGTTTTTATACTTTCAGGCAGCCATCAAAAAGTTTTGATGCGCCTTTTCAAGATTTAAAGTCTCCAGAAGTACTTGCGAATTGACCTAGCTCAACCATGACAAACCTCAAGATGTTTTCCAAATTCTTTTCGTTGACGGCATTGCTACAATTGGTGCCTTGTGCAAATGGTGCTGGGCAGCAACATGTATTGAAAGATAAACCTACCAGTCCATTTGACGCCAAATTTGCAAAACTAGCCAAAGATACACTGGAGCTATGGCATGTACCTGGCGTTTCGATTGCGGTTGTTGATGGCAATGATACATGGGCAGAGGTGAGCTTTTGTCTTTCAACCTTCCTCTACAACAAACCGTCTCGTCGCGTCTCAAGCGTTCCATGTGGTATGAACCATCAAAAGCACAGCACTCATTTCATTGTTTCTCTCAGGGCTACGGTATCTCTTCATTTCCCTCCACACCCGTCACGCCAGAAACGCTTTTCTGCGGCGCCAGCACCACAAAAGCCTTCACAGCCGCCGCCATGGCCCTCCTTATCTCCTCATCCAACTACACCGGTCTCTCCTGGGACACGCCGATCTCCAGTCTCATCCGGGAAGATTTCGTGCTCCCGGACCTGTATTCCACCGAGCACGTTACCATTGAAGACGCGCTTTCTCATCGTACTGGCATGCCTGCTCATGATGCCAGTTACGGGGGTACGAATGAGAAGGGCGAGAAGAGGGGCGTGAGAGATTTGGTGCGGAGTTTGAGACATTTGCCGCTCACTGCGCCGTTGAGAATGAGGTTTCAGTATTGTAATATGATGTTTGTTGCTGTTAGCCATGTTGTTGAGACACTCACGGGGGTGGGGCTGGGTGATTTCTTGAAAGAGAATATTTGGGAGCCGTTGGGGATGAAGTCTACGGTATGTCTATTCCATTCTTGTCAACAAGAATGAGTCTACTTTATATCTTAAAGTTTTAAAACTTGAAATATTTAAGTTGTCATGTAATAGTAATGAAGTACTCCTTTTCGTTTTGAATCGCTGCATGTTGCTAACTTCAGACATAGTATTTCGACACAGACGCCGCACAAGCAGCTCCAGAGCCCTTTGCTCAAGGCTATGTCTATTACGAAGAAAAGTACCAACCGGTTCCATACATGGACCTTTATATTGTCTCTGGAGCGGGTGCCGTGATTTCCAACGTCCTGGACTATTCAAAATGGATCCGAGCCTTTTTAACCACCTCCGGACCTCTTTCCAATTCAGACTACGCAGCCCTGAAAACTCCCCGTACGCTTCTTCCTACTAGTGGAGAACTGTCACGGTTCCCTCAACCATATACTGGACCCCGCTCTTACGCTCTCGGTTGGTATCATGGCGTGTACCAGGGATATGAGTATTTTGGGCATAGTGGCGGCATGGAAGCTTTCGGCGCAGAGGTTGGTAAGTAGTCAGTCTTCTTTATGACCAAATCAGACCCCTTCCCCTATTTTTCCAGTATACAAATAAGACGACTAATCCATCTCCCACGTTAGTTATATTCCCCGACCTAAACTACGGCCTCGTCTCCTTCGGCAACACAGGAGAAACCTCCAACTTCGCAATCCTAAAATTAATCTACGACCTGATTGACGAAAAGCTAGTCATCCCTCCCGAAAAGCGCTATGATTGGAATAAGCAGTAAGCTACCACCCCCTTACACACCACAGACATCACAGAAACTTAAACCCCCATCCATCCATCCATCCATCCATCCACTCACCCATTCACAGAAACCAAGCCCTCCTCCACCGCCGCAACCACACCTACTACAACTCACCTCAGGCCCTCTATCCCTCTATCCCCTCTCCTCCCCTCCCCCTCACCCTCCCCCTCGCCTCCTACACAGGCACTTACACTCACCCCGCCTACCACGCCCTCACGCTAGTCCTCCTAAACAACACCCTACACTTCTACCGCGACAACGCGAGCTGGGTGACCACGTTCGAGCTGCAGCACGTCAGCGGCGAGTTTTTCCTGGCGTATATGGACTCGCGGGCCGCGCCCGGAGGAATTTTTTGGGCGGTGCGTAAGGCGGAGTTCGTGTTAGGGAGTGAGGGCGTGGTGAGGAAGTTTGGGGTTGCGCTAGAGGTGGGGATGGGGGAGGAGGGGAGGATTTGGTTTGAGAGGGTTTGACTCTTTGAGGAGGTTGGTTTGAATTGTTATATGGGTATTGGAAAGAGGGGGGTCCTAGGCTCGATCTGTGTGCTTGAAGCATTGTATAATCATATCTTCCTCAGATTTATCTTCTCAGTTGATTAGCTTCACTCACCTCCGCCATAGGATTCAGATGACGTTTCTGAAGAAGTTAAGTAATAAGACAAGCAAGGCTTGCACTCCATAATTTATTCACAGAATTGAACCCATCCATGTATTTGTAAACCTAGAAAAGTATGTTTGTTTATTCATCCAGTTCATACCAGAACTTCGCGAACACTGAATCCCAAACCCAAGTCAATACTTGGTCTGCATAAGCTTGCTTCTACCGATACCCATACCATACCAGCCCAAACTCCCCTTTCCATCCATAATCATTCCCTGACAATATCAAGCTCATCATCATCATCACTACTAAAAGTAACTATCATCTCCTTCGCAACCTCACCCCCCAAACTCTCCCTGCCCGCCTCCCTAATCCCCTTCTCAGTCACAAACCGCGTCTTCTTCTTGACAGGCTGCAGACTCTCTCCATCTTTCATCCTACCCAACTCCTTGCTTAAGTTATTTCCCCAGCCAATAGCAGCGGAGCTAGAACCCGTATTTGCTCGTTTTCGTTTGATAGGTGAGAGCGCTACATCTTTTGCTTTCCCGCTCAAGAGACCGAGGGACGCTGCATCAGTAGGCGCTATATCATTCGATGGGTGGGAATGGCTGGGATGAGCTTTGGAATTAGAGGGCTTAGGGCGCATATAAACAGCACCAAGCCCCTCCCCCATCGTCCGCAGCTTGTCCTCTAAATCCCTCTCTTTCTCCTTCGCCAGCAGCTGTCTCGTCATCCGCTCTTCCTTGCTAGAGCCACGGTGAAATGCATCAGGGTCGAAATCCACGTCGTCGAGCTTGTTGACTGTGGTCTTGTTATTGACGTATATCTGACTATGTGATCCCTTGTCATAGCGAACTTTCTGGTCTGCTTCTTTCTTGCCGCGGTTGGTCACGTCTTGCGAGTTGTATTTCCGGCGGCCGTAGTCACCCTTGCCGAAATTCATGGTGTTTACTTCCATGCGTTTGGAGTGTGTTTTGGCTAGGGTTTGGTTAACGTGGAAATCGCAGAACTCGGTGTGGCGTTTGTCGACCCAGGAGTCGCAGGTCTTGCCATCCTTTCTGATACTTTTGCAGAATCCCAAGTCTCGCGCTGAGCCGATCTCTAGAATGGTGTCTGCATCAGAGTTTAGGACTAGACTGAATTTGCCGGTGTCTTCGCGACCTTTTGGGGGAGGCATGAAACCGGGGTTCAGGATCGCTATGATGGTGCCTGTGGTGAGTTTCCAGAATTTGTCGAAGGCTGAGTCGAAGAGGAATAGGTCTAGTTCCCATTTGAGATCCGTCAAACCCATAATCATATATTTACCCCGATTGTCGTTTTTAGCATTTTGATTATGTTTCATAGGCTGGGTCTTCTTAGCAATGATTGCAAAGACTACTACATCCTCTTCTATGTCTGGACCTTGAAAGTCTGGGGCTTTGACTGTTCTAAGAAGATCTGGGACGAGGAATGTCTTTTTCCCAGTGAGGGTACGTGTGAGCACTTGGTGTGGAATGATTCGTTTTGAAAGATGTGCGGTTGAATATGGTTCGAATTGTGAAGCATCTGCCTCCGTGACTTCACTTGGTGGAACGTTGGGTTTGACAGCTTCCCGTTTCCTTGGAGGTATGTCCACTGATGCGCGAGAATCAGTTCTGGCTGTTGAGGTGCTATTCGTAGTAGCGCTAGAATCTCTCATAGCCGAACGAAGATTCGGCGTCGTTTTACTCCGTGGTATGGTGCTACTAGGCTTATTGATTCCATTCAATATATCGTCTCTGCTGAATTCCGGTGCTCGGTGAGGAGCGCTCGGAAATTCTACTGCAGCTTCCTTGAAACTTTGCATCTGGTCCTGGTCGATGTTGAACGCTGTACTCCTATTTCTCTTGATACGCAACTCCCTTTCCTGTCGATCGGTCTGCTGTGCTCTCATGGCAGCCATCCGTTCACTGAACGATTTAGGCCGGTCTTCATCTCGAGAAGACGCAAATGAGCCATCTCGCCCTGCAGCTTGGGAGGCTGGTCTCTGTAGGAAAGGACCCAGTCGCCTCTCCGGAACTTCGGCATCTTCCCTTTTTCGTAGACTTGGTGCCCTCTTTAACGAAATATCTCTACCTGTAAGCCCCTTGTCGATGCCTAAAAGTACCCTTTGCGGCGACGTGTGAGCCTGGGCTGGCTGTGCTCTTCGAAGAGGAGATACAGGAACATTGATGCCAGCCTGTGACATCGACCTCTCCTTCTCCAACCGCTCCTCTCTCAATCCTTCAACCCTTGCCTGCGCACGACTCGCGGCCACCGAATTTGCCCTAGAAAGTGGCCTTGAGCCTGTCCTGGCCTCATTCTCCGTATCCGAGCCCTGTTTCGACTTCTTCTGCAGCTTCTTGAGCTTCAATCGCGCTTGGATCTCTTGCAGCTGTAGCTGAAGTGTCTCTTCATCGTCGTCTGAATCACCCCCATCCATATCTAATTTCATCAAGTCCTTCCCCCTGTTCCTTATCGAATGTGTTGAGCCCGTCCGTTTCAATGGCGAAGGAGATGGAGAGCGGCGTTCTGCGAGGAGTTGAAGGCGTTTACGACCACCGGGAGTGCTCTTCAAGACGTCGTGGGGTGACCTTGGTGGCCATTCAGGGTTACCGACTTCGATATGTTAATCATAGAACTGCGCGCTTCCTGGGGTGCCTACCTTGCGACATGATCTGATTTGCGACGCCATCAGTAGATATCTATGTTGCCCACTGCCCGCCGCGTTGTTGGTGAGCGAAGATGCTGCTATGAGCAGGGGTGGCAGATAATGTTATTTATTATCCCCTTCAATGCGAAACAGAACTATAGAGTGGTGTTATCTTAGGGAGAATTTCCTAGGAACGGTGATAGATTGATTTACCATGAGAGACCGAGATCAGAACTTGTACAAGTGCATCATCCTCACTAGTAATCCTTCACTCATTGAGGAAGTCGCCGTTGTACAAAACTTATGCATGTTTCAGATGTAAACGCGCTTTCCTGACGGACGCGGTTCAACGCGGTTCGACGCGTCTTCCCCGGACTTCTTGGCATTGGTACATTTCCTTTATTGACAGTAGGACAATCCTTTCCAATTATACAACACCAAAAGCAAAAATGAAGACTCGAGGGAGACCGTCAACGAAAGCGAAAAAGGAACCAACTGAGGCGCCAGTAACCTCAGAGCCAAAAACACAATTGGGCCCAAATGTCGCCAATCCTCCACAGCTGTTTATATTGCCCGAAGGCATATCCAAAAATGCTCGTGTCATCTCTGTCGAAAACCCAAGATCGACCAATGATAGTAGATATCTCGTCTGTCCCGAACGAGGATTCTACGAGTTTACAAAGGTAGCGACACCAAAATCGACCCCTCGTAGCTTGTTATTATCTTCGCTGGATGCGGAAGCCGTAGATGGGGACAATGGGGTGGAAGACTCGACGGACAAGCTCTCGTCAAGCGGATATATTATGCGGGATGCAGGGCTATTTGTTGCGACTCCAATGGACCCTCTGTTCTTTGTTCTACCTGTCCTGGCCCCAGTATCTGCGTCCAGAGGTTCAGAGCCCCCGAAGAAGTTGTTCCTGTCCGGAGAAGATTATCTGGATAAGGTCACAGCGGCGTCGCCACATTTGATCAGTTTGTTAAGGGTAGATTCATTACGGGCGTCGATTGAAAAGAGAATGGCCGCTGTATGTGATACGGTAGATGCAGGAGACGAGACCATGTATCGACTGAGTGAGGAGAAAATGACGAGGGAATTGTTGAAAAAGGCCAAGAAGATGTCTGAGAATGGATTGCCAGCAAGTATGGAAGACAAATTCATCAGGAAATCACTCGATGTGCCCATTTTGAGCATAAAAAGGGAGGAAAGCTCCCTAAATGATGAAGAGACGCCAGCAGATACGCCAGATACCCAGGCATCGACAACATCAACAGACACAGCTACAAGCTCCTTCTCAGAAGCTTCGACAGCAGCCACGTCTTTTTCTGAGCACTCCCAGGGTACAGCCACTCAGCATATGAAAACGCCAAGCATACCCCCCATCAATGCCCCAGACGGTGTAGTAGATCTATTACGACTTCGGACTGCACTCTTCTTCATCTGCTCAAACTATATTGCACCGTACCTCAGTGAGACAATCAAAAAGCTTGTCCTATCATCTACTTCGACCGTCGACTTTGCACCTCTGGAAGCACATCTTGTACATCTAGCTAAGCTTCGACAAGAAGCTCTCGCTGCAAGGCAACTCGGCGGCACGTCACAAAAGCGATCGTTAGAGGAGGATGAAGATGGAGAAAGTCGAGCTGAGAAGAAACGGAAATTGGAAGAAGAGGAGAAAAGGAAGAAAGCTGGTGAGAGTAGGGGAGTGAAGAACCTGAAGAAGGTAAATACGACTGGGATGAAAAAGATGAGTGATTTCTTCAAAAAGAAATAAGTATACCATTGCATGTCAGGCGTATTGGATAGGCAAGGCGTTCATGTAGGATAATGTATTCATCTAATACCCCGGGCTCTACCCCTCACACTACCAGTTCCTCTCCCAAGACCCGTACCACCCGTACCACCCGTACTACCCCGTGAAGCCCCTCTCGTAGTTCCTCCTGCAAGATATCCACTTCCGGTCAACCCCCTCCCGCTAGCTCTTCCTCTACCCCTTGTGCCCCTCGTCCCTCTAACGTTAGTACCAGCCTGTCGTTGTCTCTCCTCATCTTCAGCCCTCCGTCTCGCCTCCTCTCTTCTTCGCTCCTCTTCCGCCGCCCTCCGCTCAGCAGCCTGTGCCTTCAGCACAACCTCGTTCTCCATATCTGAGATATCCTGGCTGGCGCCTTGCCAATTGGGGTTCAGGATCAGGCGCTGGTTGTGTTCTGTTTGGGAAAGGATGCGGATCCAGCTATTTAGGAGAGTCGAGGCTGATGTTACGGTTTTCGAGACCGTCTGGTTGGCCGGCGATGGTTAGTGGGATTATAGAGAGGATTGGGAGTTACTGACTTCCATATTTCCCTTTGCGCTTTCAAGACTTGACACCACGCCTTCTATCAATTCGTTGATGCCCCGCACCCCTTCCAACTCCTTCTTCAGCGCTGCCTCCCGCGCCTGCTCAGCGTCATATTTCGATTCTGGATTGCGCTGGGGGTCAGAGGGTTTGGTATTAGGCTTCGGCGTAGGTTTAGAGGTCTTGGAGGGGGACGCGAATAGGTCTTCTGTGTCCGAGTCTGAAAGGTCGAGTCTTCCAAGGTCTGGTGTAGACATTTTGTGTACAAGAAAAGAAGACAGGATTTTGGTAGAACGCAGTGATTATTGATTATTTACATTTAACGCGTAAAAACGCGTCTGGTAAAATGTGCTGGGTAAATCGTGAGGCTTTGTTATCGATTGTGCTGGCAAGTGGGGCAGTGTGGCTTCAGGTGGCTCCAATCAAAATACCGGGCGGTGAGTGGAAAACAAGGGGCTGGTATTTCAGCCTCTTGGATTTTACAACTTCATCGCCAACGTCAACATCAACACACCATGCACCATATTTTGATTTCTCACACGTGCGACCTTACGACGCAACAAAACAAAACAACTGTCGGACAGCTGCATTATTAACCTGCCTCTGCTTTTGCTTCGGTTGCAATATCATCAGTGTTGATTGCCTTACCAGCTCATAGTCGCTTTACTAAGATCCGCTCAACCAAACCGCATTTTGCAATTGCTCAACATCACCGCCGGAGCTGACACCATTTATTCACTTGTTGATTGTGGCGCATTTCAATTCAATTCAATTTATTCTTTCGACATTGACTGTGGATTCCTGGTGTCAACCTTGCAGTCCTACAGACAACCTTCATCCAACATGGCAACCTTCCGTCATACAACACCTCCTCCCACATCCCGCATCCACACTCCCTCAACACCTCTTTTTGGTACCTTCGACGACGACTATCAACCATACTCGCCCAGGAAGTCTTCCCGAATTTCGCAGCGCTCTCGCGCCGCGCAGACACCGCCTCCACAATCAGCTAGTCGCAATCTTCGCACGAACCCTTCGTCTTCGGGTTCATCGTCAACATCTCCATACCTTACCTCCCAACCTCGCTCCCCGCAAACAGCACCGAAGAAAAGAGGGCCGAAGAGCGATCCCGAAATTAGTGGACGACGTGTATCTGGTGCCTTAAATTACGAATCTACAGTTTCCGCAGCCGCCGCTCTTGGTCTCCCTACGCCTACTCCTCGAAAAGCCGAAAAGATGAGACCCGTAGATGTGCTACGTGCCAATGGCATGCTTCCGACTCCAGCAAAGACGCCACAGAAACGCCCAGAGGAAGGACAGACACCCCCCGAGGTTACAGCAATTGCGCGCAATTTATTCTCAGTTCGCCCTGACACCTTGGACGAGGTTATGCCCTCTCCCAAGAGGAAGGGAAAGAAGCGCTACACCGGATTTACATTAGACAGCTTTGAGGCCGAAAACGATCAGACGCCTATTGCGATATATACCGATTCCAATGAGCGCATTCCCGAGGCTGATATGAGTATGGACAACCCTTTCTATGGTGAAGGCGCCGAGCATGAATATGCAGAGCATGAGCCAAGCAAGCGCTCCATGAAGAGGAGAAAGATCATGGTGCCAGGAGAAGGAGAGCAGGATTTGGAGGATGTCGAGCAAAGAAAGGATGGGGTTATCTGTGTCTTGTAAGTCTAATATTCGAGCGATCTATGTTTGAGCACAACTAACCTTTTTGCTTTAGTCGTGGACGAAAAGTCTTTAGAAAGTTTAGCGATGCGCAAAGCCTTGACCATAGAGATACTGGTTCCATGGCTGACGGAAGTTTTGGGGAAGCTCCAGCCGCAGAAGCATCTGCATCAGGTGCCAGTCGTCTTCTATTCCCATCCGACCGCCAACTTCGATCTAAGGATCTTAGAAGCCAGGCTGTCGAGGATGAGGAAGCCGATACCGACATTGACGAATCTTCCATGCTTTCTACTCCCCGTACCCGACCTGGCAGAAAGACTAGATCTATCACTAACAAGTCGACGCCCCAATACAGCGAAGAAATCTCTACCCCTATGGCCCCTAGATTCGCTCCCGCCGTTCCGATCTCACCACCGTCTACATCCAGAGCTACACGATCAAGGAAGATTGACATGAGCAGCTCTCCAGCTGGCCCGGATAGCGACGATGCACTCAGTCCCTTCGACTCCTGGTCGAGGGTCAAGAACCCCAAGAAGCGTGTCGCAGATACACCGCCCTCCAAACCCTCATCACATTCCGACAAGAGACTCAAATTTTAATTACGTCCCGCAATCTTCCGGACAGCCCAGGACGATTAACTTCTTTCACACGACGCTGGAACAAGTCGGGTTTATTTCCGGCTTTTGGAGAGATTAGGGTCGTCAAAACGGAGTCTGGTTGTTTTTGAGTTCAGCGCAAGCATGCTTCTGGACTGTAGCGAGGCGCTTTTATTTGTGCTATGAAAATTATGCATGGCCCGAGGGTTGGGTCACTTTACTACAATTATATTTTAGTTTCGGTGGTGGATGGGGTTTTATGACCGTTTGTTCTTGGTCCTGGTCTGGGAGTCGGGTGATGAATCACTCACTACCTGGCGGACATTGATTGTTTTGAGGAGGAATGGGATGGAACGCGGAATAGGCTTGTGTTGTATAAGAGATACTTGAGACTTTCATGGCAACCTACAAGCAAGGAAGCGACGAATGAGGACATCTGCAAGCTAAGCAGACAAAATAGACGCATTTCATGAACTTTAACATATTTCCCATGCTCTCTCTCGCATGCTGCAATGCCAATCAGTCTTGATTTTTAAGTGAAATATGGTCTATAAAGCAAAAATTTACGCTTGCTCATTTCATCACTAATTGTCCATCCATTACCTACATGCACATGACTAATAGCCCCATACCAAATCCACCCATGCAATCTCGCTCCAAACACCTAAATACCATTCATACACCATATCACTCATCCAAAACTCACAACAAACTCTCCCAAGCATCCAAACCACTCTTCTTTTGCGGTTGCTGCTGACCCATACCCATGCCCATACCTCCCCCTCCAAACGCATTATGTTGCTGCAATGGAGGTGGAGCTCCAAAAGCATTCGTCTGTTGCGGAGCCCCAAAAGCGTTATTTGTATGTGTCTGCGTAAAAGTAGGCTGTGCCTGGAACGCTGGCGTTTGCCGTTGCTGAGGTGGCAAACTAAATGAACTTGCGCCCGGGGGCGGAGGGAGAGAGAAAGAGTTCGTTGCGCTCATGGCAGGTCTTTGCTGTTGCTGCTGCTGTTGGTTCATGGAGAGACTAGCCACGGAATTCCCCAGTGAAGAGACGGATTGTGATGAAGTGTTTGCAGAACCCCATGGATTGGACGCTGCTGCGCCCCAGTTTACGGACGTTGCAGGAGGAGGGGGTTGGAAGGCGGACATTGTTTGGGTGTTTGTGCTGTAGGTCGACGTTTGCGGTTGGAGTGGAGCGCTGAAGCTATTTTGTGGCTGAAGGGGTTGTGAGAATTGCGTTGTGGTGGGTGAGAGTACTTCTATGCGTGAGAGATCTGGCGTTATGGTCCTCGAGGCTGCGTTCGCCTGTTGTGGCTTGAGTGGCCCCATTGAGCTATTGCTCGTATGGAAGGAAGGTGTCGTTGGACTTGGGGTGGACCAGGAGAACGCTGCTGGTTTTGGCTGGGAATTTCGAGAGGGTTGGGATGTTGCGGATGCGGGCGCTGCATCCCAGCCTGCGTCCATTGTATTGGTAGATTCGCTGATTCCGGCATTGCCTTTGACGAGGCGCTCAAAGTCGATTTCACCGCCTTCTGCACCGCCATTGGTTGATCCAAAAGCGTTGGTACCTCCGAAAGACATGAAGTCGTCGTTTCGAGCAGCGCTGGAGCCATTTGCGCCTGAGAGTTCTTGCAGTTTCTTTGTCTGCTCTGCTTCGACGCGGGATGAGAGGCTTTTAATGAGCTCGATGAATGATTGGAACTGCTTCAAGTTGAGTAATGGACCCAGACTCATACTCCATAAGACTGGGAGAATGTCCATGGCAACAAAGTCTGCATCTGCCACGCCTCCCACTTGCCTTAGAACATTGAGTGCCGCGACTGCAACGGCAGGCTCTTTTGTTTTGATGGCTCTTATAAGAGGAACGATCTTCTCTTGCATTGTGTACTTATCCAAAGCAGTTGAAGAGCTCTTTTTGCTAGCATTCGAGTTCATGATGCCATCTAAGCCATCATTATTCGCTGCAGGATCATTGGTACCACCGCAAAGAATCACAAATGCTTCCAATCCGCGGACTTTAATTCCAAGACTGCTGGTCTTGCTGAATACGGAGGCAATGACTGGAAATAATTCATTCTTGATGGTAGAAAAATCCAATACTGGAAGTACAATCGGTAAACTTCGTAATGAGGCATCAACAATACTATGAGTTGGCGACTCAATTGCAAGGTGGATGATAGGCAGGATTTCTAGGATAATCAGCACAGTTGATATCTTCATCAAAACGCTACTTACCATCTTTGAATTCCTTGCCCGAGCAGTTGTTTTTAATCTCAGTTATGTGTTCCAATAGCACCATGAGGCCAGCCTCCTTTGCTAAGTCTCGTTCAATGGGACCTTTAGAATTGCCCGGAGGCAGGAATATCTCTCTCAATCTTGGCATTATCTTCTCCGTAAATGGTCTCCTTCCGGATGGTAACAGCTCAATGATCTTGAAGACATTTTGCAAAATCAGAGATAGCAGCTCACGGTCTTTCATTTCTTCCAGCAGTGCCGGAAGAACTTTCTTATCCAGGACGGATTTTGGGAAGGATGGCAGGACTCTCGAAAGCCCACGCATGAATTGTGCTTTCTCATTGGGTGTTTTAGTCGGGAGTGAGTCTAAAAATCGAATGGTAGATATCAGGATATTATCAAAATATGCGCTTTGTTGAAACTCTTTCGCCGTCATTCGTTGAGCTGGGCGTCTAGTTATCAGACGAGGCAAGACCGATGTAGTAAGATCCTTTGGAATTGGCCTTGAAGAAAGAAAGCCATTACCAGCTGACGGTATTGTTGATGAGGACGTAAACAACCTCTTGTAGGTTGACACGCTGGAGTTTGTTTGTAAAGGGGAAGTATGCGGAGAGTTGTAGAGGGCAATTATTAAAAGTCCAAGGGAGAACATATCGGCTCCTACATTCAAGTTCGAGTCCAGCACGAAATCCGGGGAGCAAAAGTCTAGGTCCATTTGCACAGAGCGGGGGAGTCGTGGGTCAACATTGAGGGCATCGGAAAGGTTAATAGGCTGTACAGAGGTAGCTTTTGTTGAGCCATCAGGGGGACTCGAAAAACTCAGCCCACTGATTTTCCAATCGGACTATATATCATCAGTGAAGAACTCAAGAAATTCAGCTCATAACCCACCTTGGCATTTATAAAAACTGCATCAGGAGTCAAATTGCCATGAACAAGACCAGCGTGATCATGCAAAAACTCCAATGCCTTGCTAAGCTGTTCCAGCCCCTTTTGTATTTCCAGCTCATCGATCTCGAGCTCCCGCCGCCTACGCCCTCCCTCCGAATCTTCTGTAACAAACCGACTTGATCTGCCACCCCTTCCTCCGGACCTTTCCTCTTCATCCTTTTCTGCTAACAAGCCGGCCAGAGATGCCGTTACAGGCTCCGTCGCAAATTGTAGTCCTCCATTTCGCGTTTCCTCGACCGGCTCAACAAGCTCCAGGATATTCGGATGCCGTAACCTAGCTAACGACGATGCCTCTTTCTTCAATCTTTCCACCACTTCTTCGGTGGCACGCTTCATTGAAGCAGCACTCGATCTCCCAAGGGACCCAGAGTGGGAATCCAGGGACTTGCGATCAAGCACGAACACAGACACCGCCTTCCCCGTATTTTTCTTCTTGCCATCGTATATCTTCCAAGGCCCAGAGGTAGAAATCGGCGAGGATGCTACGGTGTAATTGGAGTTTATGTTCGAGGAGAACGATTTCAGGGCTGAACTGAACATCTTTTGTTATTGGAGTTCCACCTGTCATTCAGCCTCTTTGGCTTCGTGTCCTCTCGTAGCGCATGGGGGCTCCTAAGTCGACCTATACGGGGTCCTCAGGCAATGGTGGAAAGCAATAAAGCTATGCTCGACGTTTTGTAGGTTTGAAAAATAAAATTATGTTGCAGTGGCTGCAATTAGTGAAGCATCAAGGCTGCCAGCAAGGCTCCGACGCCAACGGCTCAGATCGCTGCTAGATGATTGTATCAAATTTATAGGCGGGGTTTTGGTCACATTTCCTACAATAAAAATAACCACAAAGTAATTGTTTCCTTTTCAATTTAAGCTGATCGTTGTTAAGACTGCTCTTCTACACTACTACTAATGGATTTAATGTGCTTTTCAAAAACGTTTATTCGTTCAAGTACACCATATCATACGATCGTCAAAAGTACACCCGTCCCGTGAATCTATAAATATGGCGGCTAGCTCGCTTGTTGATGGTCCGATGTCCGTCTTTCGGAGGGCGCCCAAGAAATATCTCGAGTTGAACGGTCTGACTCAATCCATCCATTTCGTCTTCTCCCAAACATCTCTCTTCTATAAGGAAAGCTAGATCACCTGGATCAGCAACTCTGAAACATACTTCTGGCTGCAAATTCGTCAACATGCTTCGTCAATTGCGACCCAGAAGCTCGCTCTTCAAACAATCTCCCTCGAGGCTGTTAGCAAGCTATGAACCCTCGAGACTATACAGCATAAAGGCCGAAGCAGCAGCAACAACAAGGCTCCCAGAGATTGATCCCTCCGCCCTGACCATCACCAAAACCACCACTCCAAAAGAGTTGGTTCCCCAGAATGAACTGGTATTTGGCCGAACGTTCACAGGTAAATACCTCCCACCCTTGAATTCATACCAGATAACTAACAGCTACATCAGACCACATGCTCAGTCTCGAATGGACCGCCGCAGAAGGCTGGCTTCCCCCACGCATAACGCCCTACCAAAACCTCTCTCTCGACCCCGCCAGCTGCGTCTTCCATTACGCCTTCACCGCATTCGAAGGTATGAAAGCTTACAAAGACACCAAAGGCCAAGTCCGGCTTTTTCGGCCCACTAAAAACATGGAACGTCTAAATAAATCCGTTGCGAGAATCGCTCTTCCGACTTTTGATGGTGCTGCTATGATTGAGTTGATTTCTAAATTTGCGGCTCTGGATGAGCGCTTTATTTCCGATCAGAAGGGATACTCGCTGTATTTGAGGCCAACAATGATTGGGACGCAGAGAACACTAGGTGTGGGACCACCTGGCTCCGCACTTTTGTATGTTATCGCGTCGCCAGTGGGACCTTATTATCCTACAGGCTTCAAGGCCATATCGTTGGAGGCTACAAATTATGCTGTACGAGCCTGGCCGGGAGGAGTTGGTGACAAGAAGCTGGGTGCTAATTACGCGCCTTGTATTGTGCCGCAAATGGAGGCTGCGAAGAGGGGCTTCCACCAGAATTTGTGGTTGTTTGGGGAAGAGGAGTACGTTACTGAAGTGGGGACTATGAATCTTTTTGTGGCCATGAAGAATAAGGAGACGGGACAAAAGGAACTTATTACTGCACCGCTGGATGGGACGATTCTTGAGGGTGTAACGAGGGATTCGATATTGGAATTGGCACGTGAGAGGTTAGTACCTGAAGGGTGGTTGGTTTCTGAGCGGAAGTACACGATGGGGGATCTCGACGCTGCTGCAAAGGATGGCCGATTAATGGAAGTTTTCGGTGCGGGAACTGCAGCTATTGTAGCACCAGTACGGAATATCAGCTGGAAGGGCAAGCTAGTGGATTGTGGGTTGAAACCAGGTGAGGAAGCCGGAGAGCTTACGTTAAAATTGAAGGATTGGATTGAGGCTAGACAGTATGGGGATGAGGAGCATGATTGGAGTTATGTTGTGTCAAAGTAAAGTGTATTATATTATATAGAAACAGCAATTGGGCGGCAACTTCCGGGTGATAGCGTTGCATCTTAGGAGGCTATTCCTATAGAATTTGAAAATAGACATGACCTAGCGAGGTTCCATCGACTAGGAGCGGGACATCCATCATTATGACATTCTTAGCCCCCTTCCCCAAGCTTCGACTCACCATAAACTGTATTCTCTTTCTCACAAAAAAACACGAACCTTGTAATCACATACCAAACATAGACAACATGCAGCAAACCGTTTAATTCCAAGCTCAAAACAGATAAAATCCATCGTCTAACAGCACTCTCCAGGTGTATGTGCATGTGCATCTCCTCTCACTTGATATCCCATCTCAACCAACCTCTAATTCCATATGTACAACTTCCAGCCTCCATCCCATTTCCCCAAATCCATCTCTACGACTTATCCTCCGGCTCCGCCAAGATGCCCTCAACCTCTAACCGCCGTCTCGCTTCTTCAAGTGCCCAGGTTTGTATCCTATTGCATAATATTAGCCTTCATCCAATACAAGATCGACTTCATTTTTCTCCCTCCATCTCCATCTCTATATCCCCTCTCCTCCATTCACACCTATCTCTACACCTCATATCCCACTCCACTCCCGCAACCCAACCTATCCCATCCCCCTCAGTCCCTCCACCCCCAAAAACACGCCAATCCAACTCAAACAAAAGGACAAGAAAGAAAAATAACACTTACGAAGTATCAGGCTTAAAAGCATACCCCACAGCCCCCGCCGCCAAACTCCCGAAAAACCCATACACCCAAATATTCTCCCACCCCTCCACAGGCGCCTTCTCGCCCGGCTTCACACCGAACAGCCATCCAGTAGGCGGATCATACGGTTCCTCGTGGTGATGCTCATGTTCGTGTTCGTGTGCGTCCGCATGTCCTGCCTTTGCAGCGGATGCCGAGCTCGCAGATGCTGAGAATGGACGAGCGGATGATGAGCGTGCACAGGCGCTGGCGCTGCATGTGAGAGATCGGGAGGCGCGGAGCGCGGTGGTGGGGGTTGGGAGGACGCGCATTGTGGTTCTTTTTTCCCGTCTGCGTGAGGATGGTGGGCGTGGGTGGTAGGGAGAGAGGGGAGTCGAAAAGATGAGATGAGGTCGTTGAAGTTGGAGTTGAAGGTCGCTTGCAGACCGGCCCGGCTGCGCTAGTGGTGCCGCTCCTCCCCTCCGCCGCTCGGAATAGTGGAGATCTACATGTATCTAAACCTCCACCTCCGCTTTCTCTTCCGCGTTATAAATCTTGAGCAGTATTCGAAGTATCCCCGCGAATGCATCTCATGTTCGCATACTATCTGACAACATTTAACTATAGCAGTCTTTAAATTTAAAGTAGCGGATACCATGGTAATCCGAAAATTTGATCATCTACTCGACGTCCATTTGCCCTTGTTCTATCAATCTTTCCTTTGTGTTACGTCTTGGACTAAGTCCTATAGATAAGCATTTTGCATTTGCTACTATTCTTTGAACCATCTATTAAATTTAATGCAGTTGATATGTATGACTTGATACGATGTTACATGCCTGCCAACATCTAGATTACCTTACACTTCAAGACTTCTACCTCCCCTTCATCTCTACCTCCATCTCCCTCAGTTCCCAACCACCGGCACCATATCACTCCCCTCTAACCCAGCTTCCTCATCTTCATACCTAAGCCCCAGATCCCCCACCTTTATATATATATTTTTACGCGGTTTCTGGTCTGGGGTACTAGGCGATAGCCGGGGACTACTCGTAGTACTAGGCCCCGTGTCCTCTGCAGGAAGAAGTGGAAGGGAAGGAAAAGGAAGGATTAAATTTCTAGAATCAGAACCCCTATCCGGATTATCAAAAGCATCTTACTGGGCAGGCACCGAGTACATGTCAGAAATATCTGCATCATAACCCGCGTCATCTGAAACGCGGTCTAGCAGTGGAATTTGGCAATTATGAAAACCCGAATCAAGTCCAGTATCTTGTTCTAGAGTACTAGTAGCGCTTTGTAGACGCGACGAGCACAGTGAAGAAGTACCCTGCTCCTGCTCCCGATCCTGGTTTTCATATACAGCGTGTCCGACCGAATAGCAAACCAATTTGGATAGAACCCGAGTCCAGAAGATCGATCATCATCGTCCGGCTTATCCAAACACCCCGAAAAGGGAAGAGGTGTGTCTACTAGAATCTCTAGATCGGCACCAGACGTAGCTCTGCATGCAACTTTTCTCTTTAAGCAGAAGCAGAAGCAGCCCATGTTGATTCTTGAACAGCGAGTGAAATATTTCCGTCTCTTTTGTCAACCGCTGTTCGTATTACTAGGAAAGGTTTTATTGATTATTTTCTAGAGTTATGTATGCTGCGACCTAGATGAATAGGTAGGTAGGTAGCATTTAAGTGGTTCTTGGACGTGAATCAGAGATGAGCAAGCCAAGGCTGGATTTGAAGCAAGCGTTAGGCTACTTACTATACGGAAAATGACTACCTAGGTAAAATAAGTATGAGTACGAAAAGCAAATATATTGCCTTGACTCTCACACACTCACTGTAGAAATCTTTAACCACATGCTTGTGGATGGTCAAAACGACTTATTTAACTTTTCTTAATTGAGATACTATCCGTAGAGGAATAGCACTAGGGGCATTACGCACTAGAACCTATTGATCTATGTTCTTGCTCCGATGTAACGACGGTCGCCCATATGGACATCCTTTCTTCTGCCGGAATTCTATTTCAAACCCAAGTGGCCTCTTGCTCCACCAGCCAACAACAAAATACTGCTATTGGCATTATCCAGAAAACATCAAACAATATAAGAGGTATGAGGTAGCGACAAGGAACAATATTTTTTGGAAGAGACAAGATAAAAAGAAGTGGCCATCCGAACGCCGGGCACTGCGAGAATTTTAAATAAAACTCGTCAACGAAACCGAAAACTCCAAGGGCGCCAACCTGGCCGTGCGAAGAGATATATGTACAAAAAAGAAATCTGGAGACGCTGCGTATTATACACTATAGACATTGGTGAGAGAGTGATGGAAGATGTGTCTTTGAAATGACAACCTATGTGAGTCTTGATGAGTTTGGTAATTGAGTTGCACCAAGGGGAGAGACCTCGTCAATTTGACTTGGGGGAGCGCCTAAATGGTGCGGATCGTCGGTAATTATGGGGTCCTGAGAACTGGTGTCCGGATGTATCTCGACGTCGCCTCTAGACTCAAGTTCTTGGCGGCCATTTTGACGAGAGAAAGCCATCGAATCTGCTGAGCGTTCGATTGGTGACTGTGACCACCCAGCTATACTTCCTCCAACGATACCTGGCATGACTAGAGCAGCGCCTAGTGCAGAATTTGATCGTGAGCGGTTCGATCGGCCACGCTTTCGGGATTCGGGAGTTGGCTGAGGTGGCTGAGGAGAGCCAAATTGATCCTCGCGTTGAGAGTCGCCACTGGGTGTCTGGGGAACGGAGTTGCTTCTCGAACGAGAGCCACTTCTAGAACGTGGCAGAAATTCGTCGCGTGCTTGCTGCATAGCAAACTTTAGATTGTTCAACCTACCACCCTTGACCCTCTTGAGGAAACTTAATTCTTCCTTGACATCTGTCAACGGCTGAGGGAACTGGAATGCCTCTTCTTCGTCGGAAATCCTCAACTCCGGTCCCTTTGTTGGTCTACTCTTAATATAATCGGGTATGAGTCGTAGGATCAACTCATCAGGTACGAGACGGATGACAGCACCGATCGGAATGGACAAGAATCCGAGGACGATTGAATATGCCCATTGTGCACCATTTAGTCGTTTTACGCTGAAAGCTGCTCCACCCACGAAGATGATCATGACCTGGCCAGCAACCATGACGACATTAATTCCCATGAAGAACCAGTTCCTAGTAACACCTTCAAAGATATTAAACTTATTGTCCAAACGACGATTACTATATGGTGTTAGTGTCTGTAGTAAAGGGGCATGTTTTGAGTTTGACTTACTTCCATTGGTTGAATATTTGCATCCAGACGAAGGTGTTGAAGACGAGTGTGTTTACTGAATCAAGCTCCCGCTTAGATGAATACGAGAGGATTTTTTCCGACCCAAAATAGAGAAGAAATGTTATAGCTAATTGATAGAGTGCCTCGCCAATGATCATCTTCCACATGGTGATGGTGATCAGAGGAGCTGATTTGGGATCTGGTTTTCGGTCAAGAATGCTTTCAGTCGGAGGATCCGTAGCCAACGCAAGAGCAGCCATAGTGTCCATAATAAGATTGACCCAGAGTAGTTGAACAGCTGTCAATACAGACTTTTCGTCACTGTTAGCAACAGCGGAAACGAAGGTAAGCATGACTGCAGTGATATTGACCGTGACCTGAAATTGCAAGAATTTCTTCACTGCATCGTTGACTGCACGTCCCCACATCATAGCTTTGACGATGGATTTAAAGTTGTCGTCCATCAAAATAATAGCTGAAGCTTCCTTTGCCACCTCAGTACCAGCAATGCCCATGGAAAATCCAACATCGGCAGTCTTGAGAGCGGGTGCGTCATTGGTTCCATCACCAGTAACAGCAACGGTCTCTCCCAGCTCTTTGAGACGCTTGACAAGAATCCGCTTATCCTCAGGGCTAGAACGAGCGAGAACTTGTAGGCGTGGGATGGTTTGGTCCATCTTAGCCTTACTCAGCTTTCGAAAAGCAGGTCCCTCCATGATTACTCCACCAGCGGTAAAGATTCCACATTCAGTCGCAATAGCTTTAGCAGTGATCATGTTATCTCCCGTAACCATACGGACCACAACCCCCGCTTTCTGGCATATGGCGACGGCCTCGGGGACACCTGGACGGAGCGGATCTTGAATTCCAACGATGCTTAGTAGAACCATTTGCTTGAAGATATCATCGAAAACGACCTCATTCTTGTCACCCTCAGCAGTGCGAGCCCCCTTGGCGGGCCATTTGTCAAAATCCCGATAGACCATAGCAATTGTTCGCAAGGAGCGATTGGCATAATTATCAATCAAATCGAGTAGTGTTTGACGATTGTCCGCTGTCATGGTGGTGCTGGAAGGTTCCTTGGTAGGGTCCCGAATAAGGTTTGAGCACTTTTCAAGCAAGATTTCGGATGCCCCCTTTACAAAGAGTCTGTATTTTCCATTTTCCAGTCGCACGACAACACCCATGCATTTACGGCCAGAGTCGAAAGGGATGAGCTGCACAATCGTGGCGTTTGATCGTTCCTCATCAACAGGACCCATTCCAAGGAACTCCTTCGCAAATGTCAGGAGAGCAGTTTCTGTCTTTGAACCGACGAATGTCTGAGCGCCGTCAAGTTCACCCTCGAATGCAGTGGAATTGAGGACGATAGATTGCGTCAACATAGCCTTAACCGCTGGATCCAGAGACGAAACGACTTCTTGTGCTGGTATGTTTTCCGTTGCTACTGGCACTTGAGTCTGCTTGCCTTTGCTGGAAGAATTGGCGATGTCTTTAGGAGAGGTATCGATAGTGCCACCAAAGCGTGAGCTAGTGCCCAAAGTACCAGCGACTACCTTCATTTGATTCTGTGTTAACGTTCCAGTTTTGTCGGAGCAAATGGTCGTTGCGTTGCCCATAACTTCACAAGCCTTCAAATGTCGAACAAGATTGTTGTCTTTCAGCATCCTAGTAGTTGCGAAAGCCAATGCGAGTGTAACAGCAAGGGGTAGACCTTCCGGCACAGCCACGACAATGATAGTCACAGTGACGATGAAGATATTCAGGAAATCTTGGCCTTTCTGCGTCGGCGTACCATTATTGTGAGGCAGACGGACTAGGAATTCGATGAAGAGGACAATGAAGAGAAGTAGACCGGCAGCACCGCCCAATTTGGCAATGTACTCGGCCAGAGTGTTCAACTTCGATTGCAGAGGAGTAACCTCCGGATCTTCTCGCAGAGACATGAGAGTCTTTCCATAGCTTGAATTGACGCCTGTTGAGGTGACCAGAAAGGTTCCAACGCCTTCTGTGACCTGAGCTCCGGAAAGAATAAAAGGGTCTAGTTTTCGCAGACTGTCGTGGTTTGCAATAGCATTATAGACCACATCAGCCGGTTGCTTGCGAATCAGATCAGATTCTCCAGTGGTTTGGGATTCATCGCATTTGACATTGTGGCCTTGGATGAAAATTCCATCAACTGGAATCATGTCTCCTGGCTCCAGATGCATCACGTCCCCAACAAGCACGTCGAAGACTGAAATCTCCCGGGTTTTACCAGATCGGACAACGTTGACATCCCGGTCTTGCTTTTTCTTGTTAAGCTTCACGAATTGCCGTTCCTTCTGGTAATCGTTCAACGAACCAACAACTACCACAATGACAATAGCTATAATGATAGCAACACCCTCAACCCACTCAATTGCAGGATTGTCAGGTGTATGCTTGGTGCCAAATGTTTGATACAGACCGACGGCTAATGATACCGCTGCGGCGATTGAAAGGAGGATCAGAACTTTGTCATTATACGTGATCCACATCAGTTGTAGCAAGCTCTTCCCTTTTTTCACCGGTAACCGATTGTCGCTGAATATGCGTTTTCGGTCGCAGAACAATTCTTTTGATGTTGTGTTCGTCCTTCTGACTGAGGGTTCTGAATCTTTCGAGTCGATACGTGAAAGAGGCGTCTTTGAATCATCGAGAAGCTCCGGCGACACGTTCTTAGCAGCCTCCTTTGCTTCATCAAAGCTTACAGTCCCATCCAATTCACCTTCATCCACGCTCAGGCCAGATTTGCGATCTGTCCGCAGCCCCTTCTCCAACCCAGCCAAGCCTCCTAAGGCATAGAACGTTGATAAACTTTTTGGGTTGATCAGTTTGTTCAATTGTCCTTGTGAAAAGGCAAAATTGTTGTCCTGGACCTCAAAGTCGCCTTCCGCGCCTGGGTCAGCCGTCAGGGCTTCTGGGTCGTTCATGATATCTTCGTTTCCCGGTACATTCCCAACTCTATCCTTGTCTCCCTGAGCACTGTTTGCAAAAGTGTCGCCGCTGTAATTTGTACCTGGGTGGTCTCCATCTTCTGACTCCACTGAGTTTTGTCTCGACCGCAATCCTGGCACGGCAAGAAAGCCATGTGCCTTATCCCCTCCTCTCGACGTGGGCGAGGAAACATTGTGTGGTGATGTCGGCCGGCTATCCCTATCAGAGAAATTCGGTCTCTCCCCTTTGCTATCAAAAGATGGTGTAGATCGAAGATCTGGTATAGATATCCGGCTGCCTTGACTGGAATGGCTTGCGTGATGTGATCGATTAAATGATAAGCTGGCAGGTCCGTCGTTCGTGGAAGGGCTGGATGGCTCTCCCTGTAGAGTAGTAGGCGAATTATGAAATGCTTTTAAAGCAACTGAATCGCTATCCACATCTTGAGGCGGGCTGGAATTCATGTTACTGACAGCAGATGTATCGATAGTGATGGTAGGTCTGCTCGCACAATTATATTTTAGCAAGGCTGGCCGAATACATATCTTAACTTTGAGGGCAAAACTCACGCTCGTTGCCTCCGTCCACCTGGACTTGGCGATGGCGATACGCCGTCTGGACTTGTCATGATGGCAACAGACCGTCACTACTGGTGTCAACAAACTCTCCTTTGTTTCGTCAGCGCACAGCCCGAGGCGGCGCAGAGCCTTGGCGTGTATTTCGTAGGTCGGGCCCGAATGTTGTCGGCATCTGATAGAGGCTGTGTCAAAGTGTTGAGCCTTGAGGAAGAGGAAGAGGAAGATCTAGGCTGCCGAGAGGTATATAAGCTAGGGTTTTCTCAAAATTTGTGTTGGCAAGACTTTTATGACTTCAGAATGAACGAGCCAAGCACGCGGACTGCGGCATAATTGATCAAATGGCTTGGCTAAACTTTCTCTCGCCGATTGCCAAAAACAGTCGAGTATGTTGTGGCGGGTAGAGCATAGTAGAGCAGCGCAGCAACACTTCTCCAGGCAAGTATTCAACGTAAACAAACAGGGTATCTCTCACCTATGTGGTGTCCATCAAACGACCGCTGGGGACCTTGTAAAGCTCAAAGGGCAGGGCAGGAATCGAATGACGGGACTGTGGCAATGGTGCGGATTCTCGGGGCGTTGAAGCTGAGTTTCCTACCTCTATGACTTCGACATCTGGCACAGGCGCAACAAGGAGGCGGAAGCAACTGGTGGACCTGAGGGCATTGAACTGAATTGGACTGAATGAGAAAGGAATCTTAGAAATGAATAATTCGTAGGTAGGTTCTCTGTTTCGGAGATGGGCTGCTCTCTTGGACGAAGCCGAATGTCTTGATCCCAGTCCCAGACCCAATGGGCCTCTGGAGTCCGGGTAGGGATATGGACCGTTAGCGCGAAAAAGGAGGCTGTGCTGCGGTGAACGAGCCTTGCATTTTTGGCCTGGCAGCCTGTGGAGCCAAACCAAAAACTCCGTAGATACAGTAGAGCGGTTATGAAAACGCCACAGAAACAATTCATAATGGGGTGAGGGGGTCAAACAAATACTATCGTAGATGATACGGGGTACCTCGCCGTCGTCTGCTGTATATTACTAGTAAATCTATCAACGCTTCGTTTTACTTCGAAGTAGAGGTATATACAAGTACATCTGCCCCTTTCCCTTCCATCTCGGGCTCGTAGGTACTTATTCTAGAATAGACGCGACCCGCCAAAAGATGGCGTGGCCCTATATGTGGCCTTACTTAAACAAGACTGGTCTTTCCGTGAGGCCTGCATGCAGAGAAACCCGAGTGGCCAACGGCCGTGCCAGCATAGTAACTCACCACTCTTTTGTTGTTCCTCCTTCTTGCTTCCTGGTCCTTGCCCATGATCAGGATCTTGACTTGGTAAAAGTACCGAGTAGATTGAAACCAGCCAGATCCAATCTTGCATATGTAGGATCTCTCCCTCTACAGTATCTCTCTCCCTCTCTCTCTCTCTCTCCCCCCCCCCCCCCTACACGAGCATCAAGACATCACGAGAATTCCAGAAGCATAAAAAGCTCCTCCTAACACTATTGGCATATCTACTTTTTCGCTACTAGTGTCCATCAATCAGCATGCTACACTACACTTCGTATATCCCTTTGTTTCGTAACTCCTCCAAGCCGATGCCACCCCGCTGCTGTGTCAGTGGTATTCTTCTGCTCTGGACTCTAGGGCAATCCAGTCCTCTGAAACTGCTTGTAATTGATGTCTGAAGCAGCCGGTCAGCAACAGGTACACTCATCAAGTCATCAACGAGTCAGCCTCTTGGTAATTGGATATTCGGACCTCACATTACTAGCCGAAAGAAGCACAAGGCAAGGTATGGCGTTCAGCAGTGACAGGTCCAACAAAGCGAACACTTTACAGCACAGTACATACAGCACCTACAGCACAGCATATCACATTCATGATGCTATCTAGTGACCCCTCTCATCTGCGCTGGTGTGCAGCTACGACAGTCCAGCTGGGACCGTGAGGCAAACAAACCACACGACAGCTGGGACAAGGCAAAATTCATGACGACCGAGAGGCTGAGCCCCAACACATGATAGCTGGAAGCTACTTGAGGTTACCTCGAGTTGGAACTTCTCCACAACAGCCCCTCATATCGATACACAAGACCAAGACCAAGACCACCAAGATCTTTGTAGCGATTGTTGCTTTTGCTTCGTATCAAGTCAACAATTTGTCACAAATGCCAATACCGTACTATACTCCCCTCGCCACTTGTGACGCCCACTCCCTCTTTCAATTCCCGAAGAATTTGTTCACAGACGCCGCCGAGCACAGCAATGCCCCGCTTGGCACAACATTAGCACCTTGGCCCAATAATTTAACTGCCTCAGTTATCGCATGTCTCAATCTCCTTCCCGACTTGGCTTCCAGAGTATACGAAGTGTGCCCGGACCATAGAAATCCGGCCAACCCCTCCTTTCCAAAAAAATTGAAGAGGTTGGAAGAAATTCAAAACATGTCCGTTGTTCCATGTTCCATGTTTCAACTTTCCATGCGCCAGCCTTCAGCCACTAATGCTGCATCGATCCTAGCTGCGATAAGCGAGGCGCCAGACCAGATCTCCAGGAGTAAAGGGAAGGGGCCAACCAACCAACCAACTTGGTCGTGGCGAGACGAAGAGTGAAGAAAAAGGGGCTGAGTCTCGCCTGTTGCCACTCACTCGGCTAGGTTTCTTCTCCCATTCGGCACTTCATATGCTACCATGCCATGCTATGGCCTCCTGCTGGCAAATGTCTCTAGATAATATCAAATTCAGGTCTGTGTACGAGGCTGAGTAGTTCTCAACCCGCATTTTTACTTCAAGTGCCGGAAGTCATGATTTACAGGTTTCGTATAAGGTGCCGGTAGGATGATCTCCATACCGGAAAGGAGCCTTAATAAGCTTTTGTGGGCATTTCCGCCAATTTCTTATGTGACACTCTGAGTATATTCAGGATTATAACGCATTTCAAAGCACGAATAAATACTAAGCGCTGTCTGATAAGCCTGCAGGAATGCAATCAGATGGCGAGTCTTGTGTGTACTGTACCGACCCGAGCATAGCCCCTCGTTTCGATAGTTCATATCCCCACACCAGCGGTGAGGTGAGTGAGTGACCCAGCCAGACCAGAGCCTTGTTCAGGCAGCTTTTGATGTTGAAAGGTGGGGTAGATATCCAAGAGGTGGACGGAGTGAAAAGGAAACAACAAGAAAGTTAAGGAATTTCAATCAAGACTACCTTTGTGGAAGAATGCTCTATATCGAAGCATCACTGTGCGGCAGGCTTTCGAAAATCGAGTTTACTGAATAAGGCAATTGTTCCATTTACCCCTTTCCGATACTGCCCCTCTCTTTTGCCATTTGACATCAAATCTGCCTTTATGTCGTTTGGGCAAGGCAGCTTTTGCAGTCATGAATAGCACTCGGCTTGATTGTCTGCCTAGTGGTAATGCCTCGAGGCATATAATCCCCAACTCTGCAGTGCAGCCTCTTTCCTTTCCACATCGAGTCAATATGAGAAGCGCCTTCCAATCTCGCAGCAGAGCAAGCTTCCGAGACATACTTGTCTCGGACATCAGCCCTCACTCGTCCTCATGCTAGCTTTCCTTTCAAGCGCCGAAGAAATTCTGTTTTGATATCTCTCGCAGACTCTTAGTGCCCATAGAGTCAAATCGTCCCTTTCCTCCGTAGCATCTTTATGTACTAATTCTACTAAATCTTATTTAATCGCTTTCTATCCTCTCCACAGCGTTTCTTAAGGCCATTATGGACATTCACCGTTACGTTCTAATCAGCACCCGGCCTTCCACGAAGCCACCAGTGGTCTTCTAAACATCGTTGGGAATTGGCAGAAGCATGCACAGTATGCCGTCAATCACTTTGCAACACATAGGAAGGTATCCTTTGACCAATGCTAGACTTCTATCTATCTATTTATCTATTTATCTATCTATCTATCTATCTATCTACACTTACAAGTAAGTTTTATTTAAAGCTCGAGGTCATTTCATTTTATATGGGATGGAAGAACAGCGAGGACTTTATATAGTATAGTATTTGGAAACGAGCTATTAAACGCTGTTTAAATACAGTATTGCGCGGTGGCAGGAAAACCGACGATTAATGAATGAATCAATACCTTAGGTAAGGTAGGGTAAACAGGCAGATTAATCAAGCACTTACATCCCGAATATGACATATGATAGACTTCAAGCTTAAACCCCTTGCGTGCCTAAACATCTACAGGCGGTGATGGGAAATCTAACTCGCAATAGACGTCCATTGCTTCATTACATTATATTATTACAATACATATCTCGAAAAGAGTAGCACTGTAACAGTACGATAAAGTCAAAATGGTGCGCAATTAGCTTTCCATTATCAAACTGCCACTCAACGCCTCCATACACATCATGGCCCGGGTATCAGAAACACTGACTACGAACCTCCAGCCATCTAGCCGGAAATTGATGGCAAGACAGTGGGGGAGATCGAGAATATTATCCGTGAAGAACGGACCGGACGGGTCAAGTGCGCATGCAATGAATTAGATATCGGGTGAGAGACTGATAGTACGAGTATGCTGGCTAGATGTCAAGGTTTACATCAAATACCATCCTAAATCCCTACCAACTAACCTGTCCACCAAATAATCTTCTGCAAACCCCTTCGGTTCCCTAGCATCATTTCTCTCTCCACCCCCCTCACAGGCCTAAATGTCGCGTCCGAACCACGGTATCAGAAAACGAGCCTCCCCTCTGCTTTCATTTGATCTGATGCAATACTACATGCCGTACGTGCAATACATCAATCAGACAGTGGGAAATGCTTAAACACAGCCTATGCCAAGGGGAGTCTACAATAGCTATCTATCTGTCTTACCTTCCCCAGTCTTCGCTGTGGAGTGGGAGGGTTCTTACTTGCGATGGCTTGCTTCTGCCGTTTCTTGCTTGCATGCCCGGGATACATGTATTACATATTCCGTTTTATACCTACTATACAGTACAAATAAATCCTCGACCTCCGACTCTCGCGTTGATGCTTCACATAAAAAGGGACATCACAAGCCAGATATGAATTATAATGCAATGCAACTATCAAAGTCTCTTTTGATTCTCCCATAAGTCTAACTAACCAACCACTCCCAAGAATACATGTTTGGAATCGCAGGTAGCGTAGTGAAAGAAATATTGTATGTTGTAATCCGAAAACCAAAGAAACACCCCTAGCTTTTACATGCGACATAGTAAAGTCGCGATCCATATTGAAATGCCCTGATCGTTGTACTCGGTCTAGTCATGTATAAATAAAATCCCGCTCACTCCATTCTTTCGCCACAAACGCCAATTAACAAGAACGACAAAAACACATTAGGTATCCAGACTTCTCAAGAAAACCCCTTCCAGCATGCTTCTCGGACACAATTCAATTTTCAACAGAGAAGCGGTATCGAGACGTAAAGCCATCCTGTAGCTTGATATCCGCCTTCTGATCCTTGGGCACCATCTCGTGATTAAGCTCCCAGCCTGCGCGTCGACACAGTTCTGCTACCACGATATCGCAATCGCCCAGTAGATCGATGTCGAAATTGACGTGCGAGACTGGGTCGCGGGAGATGTAGATCTGTGGGATATTAGAAGGGAGATACGGCACGACGTCCGAGACAGGCGCAACTTTCAACGACGTGCCCATGACAATGACGAGGTCAACGAGGTCCTTATCGTGGGTTGTAAGGCGCTCGGAGAAGCGGGTTGGGAGCGGCTCGCCGAAAAAAGTAATGTCGGGCTTCATTACACCCGCTTCGGGGATGTCATAATCTTCCTCTTCTTCCGAATCACTGTTGCTGTCGAATCGACGGCGCTTCTTGTCTTGGCCATTAGCAGAGCGCTTGCGCTTCATGCCATTGGCGCCCTTTTGAGCGCGTAAGAGTGCGATGCATTTATCGCAGCGCGGGATACGGTTGGCTCTGATGTCGGGGAAAATTACGGTGCCGTCGACTTGGTATTTGCATTGAATGCATGAAGCGGTGGCGAAAGATCCATGGCATTGGATCAGCTTTTCGGGTAAGATGCCGGCAATATTCTCGAGATTGTCGATATTTTGAGTGTAATTTGTAAGAAGCTTTCCCTTTTGCTGGAGCATGTGGATGAATTTGTGAGTCGGGGTGAATCGGTCGCCTTCGGGGATAATATCCTTCGCGACAGAGTAAAAATAGGTAGGATCCTCTCTGAACAGGCTTATATCAAAGACTTCCTGAGGATCGCTAAGACCAAGATGCTGTAGCTTTGAGTAAAGACCAATATCTTTAGATCGGAAGTCAGGGATGCCAAGGGAAGTGGAGATACCAGCACCGGTGAGGACGATGATATTGCGCGACTGCTTTAGGAGATCAACCGCGTCGTCGATGGTATTGTACTGAGGAAGCTTGATTCTTTTAGATAGCTCCCGGCTTATACCAACGCTCAGGAGTTGATAATAGGCGTCGTCAGGTGATCCCTCCATGTCCGGAGGAGGCCGAAGATTAAATGCGGTCAATAACTTCTTTGCGGTGATAGTTCCTGCTTCAATAGTCCTTGAGCAAAACTCCTCGGGACCAAAAGTGCGGAGGTCATTTCGATATTGAATAGCCTCATCGTAGGTGCATGCATTTGGGTCTATATGTGGACTACTTTTAGCGCGAACATATAATGTTGAGTTTCAGGTGTATTCACTCACCACCCTGGAAGAGATATTGGTCGTCTATCTCGCCGAGAGTCTCTTCGAAAACAGATTCGATATCCCATTCCTCGTCGTCTTCACTGCCGTCAAGTGAGCCATCATCAGAGGCCTCAAGGATTTTGACTTGAACACTTCCGCTGAGCCCATTCACACCAGAAACACGTGGAGCGTCAGCCAGCGCGTCCGGGGTTGTCTCGGACTCGTCGTCGCTCGTGTCGACAATATCGTAGGGGCCGGTGACAAGGCAAGTTTGACTTACGGCCGCCGTGTCCATGTCGATGGATGGACTCAGAGCACCGCAATGTGGATTGTCTGAATTGTGGATGTTGAATTGAGGTTGTCAAGAGTGTCTTGAAGCGCAGAAGTGAATTCACACCAATTGCCACAAGCTTTAAGCGAGGCGAGGCAGGCGTTGTCGGCGAAAACGAGACGAAAAGAAAAGAAAAGAGGCTAATCCCGAATGCGGTAAGTACCTCTAAGTACTACTGTACTGTACGTAGCGTACAGTAGCTCCCGACGAAAAGATATGATAGATAACCTTTAGATATGGATCGAATCCTGGAAAGCGTGATCCAACCACCAAAAACTTAACATCGACCCATTACAGACTTTAATCGCTTACAAAGCAGCCTTACAGATACTTTCAATATGAAAAGGGGCAATGGCTTCTGCCAAAGAAAGCAGCGAGGCGCCTCAGCTTCTCTTCTCACCTCCCTCCGCCGGGCCAGGACGGGACACTGCAGAAGCACCACACGGCGCTGACAATGCACCTCGAATGCACCGTCGGCGCTTTCCACGGACTGGTTCTACACGACATGTTCAATTACCGGCTCCCACCGATGGGCCAAGGTCCGCTGCATCCAGTATTTATATGGGCTCTTACAGCCGAAGTGCTCGCCGATCAAGATCATCCCTCAAAAGCCCTGGAAATTCGACTCCTGGCTCTCCTCGTCCCAGCATGAGCCATAGCCATCTAGAAAGTCTACTTCAAGATCTCAACTTAGATCTCGAAACCTACGGAGTCGAAGAACTTCGAGATGGCTTCTTCGATGCTTCCTTCTTCAAACCTCCCAAGGTGAATTATGAAACCCTCATGAAGGATGCAGAATATACATTGCCGGCTGCTTTCAAGACACGAAATCCTCTTTCCCCCAAAGCTTTTTTGCCAGGCCAATGGCAATCAATTAAGAACGTTGCGACAGCTGTCGTAACTACCCGAGCCGGGATCAAGTTGACCAAATCATTTCTGGCTTTCTTCATTGCCTACATTCTATGTCTCGTTCCTTCAATCCGGATATGGTTGGGACGATATTCGTATATTATGGTCCTGTCTGCCTTAATCAACCACCCTGGACGGACAATCGGAGCTCAGATCGATGGAACTCTGCTCACAATCCTTGGGACTGCTATTGGTCTTGGATGGGGAGCTTTCGCACTGTGGCTGTCTGATTCCACGGCCGTGGCAAGGAGAGGATATGGGGGTATTCTAGCAGCATTTCTCGTTATTTTTATGGGTATAATTGCGGCCCTTAGAAGCTACTATATTAGAGTGTACCAAATGGTACTTTGTGCTGGTATCGCTGTCATTTATACCTGTCTAGCAGACACCTCAAAAGCCATTGCTTGGAGGAAATTGTTTGATTATGCTATTCCTTGGCTGTTTGGACAAGCTCTATCACTCTTGATATGCTGCACTTTATATCCAGATGCTGGAGCGAGGCCTCTCGCGGTAGCTCTCCATGATGCCTTTAGGGTCATGCAAGAAGGGCTAGTGCTCCCTCAACCAGACAACATTACCCAGCATCGGCAGATGGCTTGGACCTTTGTGAACCTCTCACAAGCATACAGAGATTTGGTCTTGGATATCTCTTTAACTCGCTTCCGCCCGACAGATGTTATGGAATTGCGAAACCTGATGCAGGCCGTCATCAGATCACTGCTATCTTTGAGTACTGAAACCCATCTGTTTGATGAGATGGAGACAAAAAGGCAAAACGAGCAGGCGCCAATAGAGAGATCCCCAAAATCGCACGGCGAAATTGTCATCAACGTCGATGATTCCCCTCGGCGCCCATCATTATCAAGATCAAATACAGAGGAGCGGGCAGTGAAGTTGGTGGCAAGTAAACTAGCTGATCCCACCTCGGATCTTCTCTCGTGGATGAGAAAGTCACTGGCGAGATGCGATGCTGTGTTAATGAGCATGTCCGGATACCGACAGTATTTAGGGCCGCCTGAATCGATCAAATCCGATATACTCGGAGCATTAACCAAAATTCGGAAAGTCATGATCAAATATGACGAAGCGGAAGACTCTTTAATGCATAATCCGGCACTTCCACCAACTTACTCAAACCATCCACAAGTTGTGGAACTTTTCCTTTTCATACACCCAATCAGACTAGCAGCGAATAGCGTAGAAGCACTGCTCGTCAAGGTTATGCAAATGCAACAACGACACGGAGGATGGCGGATATATCTTCCTTCGTATCCATTCGGGAAAGCGCTACAACGAACTAACGCTCAGGTGAGGCACGATCGAGGTGGTGTCACAGCAGGTCATTATTTTCGAAGCCAGTCACAATTAGCAAGGACCATGAAGGGTATGGCCAATGTCTACAAACCTCTACCACGCCATCACGAGAAAGAAAAAGACCCGGACCCAGGAATTACGCGCGCTGAGACATTGGGAAAGTATGTGGAAGAGGAGGATGTTGCTATGGACCGAAGCTCGCCGAAGAAACAGCGATTTCGATACAAGCTCTGGTCCGTCTTACATCGTCTCCAAGGGTTTGAGACTAGACACGCCCTTAAGATTATAATAGTTACGTCTTTGCTATCAGTACCAGCGTGGCTGGACCAAAGTAGAGGCTGGTGGAATCAAAACGAGAGCTGGTGGGGAGTTATTCTAGTTTGGGTGATGGCTCATCCAAGGTGAGTAATTCTATCCTAAAAAGATATCCTCGTAGGCTAAGAAACTCCCAGAATCGGTGGGAACTTCCAGGACCTAGTCACTCGTGCTTTATGTGGGGTTCTTGGGGCTGTATGGGGAGGCCTAGCATATGGAGCTCGCGATGGCAACCCCTATGTGATGGCAGCATTTGCAGCTATCTACATGATACCCATGATATATAGATTCACACAAAGCCAACATCCTCGTTCCGGCATTGTGGGCTGCATATCATTTATAGTCGTTTCTCTAGGAGCGAAGGCTGTAGATGGGCTTCCTTCCGTGGCACACATTGCTTGGACCCGAGGAGCTGCATTCGTTGTCGGTGTCGTAGCAGCTGTTATCGTCAATTGGATTTTATGGCCTTTCGTTGCAAGACATGAGCTCCGAAAAGCTCTCTCGGGCATGATGATTTACTCGAGTATAATATACCGAGGTGTCGTTGCGAAATACGTTTACTATGAGCAAGGAGATGAACCGGGGAAAGAGGATATCGAGAGATCAGGTACGCTGCATTTTCTCCCATCTCCAGCTCCTATGTTGTTCCATCTTTCATTGGCTATCTTAAATTGTCTGACTTGTTCTCTTGTAGAAATGCTAGAAGGACGCCTCCGCGAAGGCTTCGTCCGAATCCGCCAACTAATGGTACACCTCCTTTGTTTTCCCCTCCCCTCTTCTACCCTTCCTCAACTAACTCACCTAGGCCCTAACACGTCACGAAATCCGTCTCCGCGCACCCTTCAACCCGCTCCCCTACTCCGCGCTCATCGACTCCACCGAGCGCTTCTTCGAATACCTCGTCTCCGTCCGCCAATCATCCCTCTTCTTCCACCCTCACTACATATCCGACAACAACGAGCAAGCGGCCGAGAGTCTACTCGCGTATAGACGGGATGCCGTAGCTGCTATACTAATGAATCTATATGTGCTCGCTGGGGCATTGAGGGGTGATAGAAAAGTACCCGTATCGTGACAATCACCCCTTCCCTCCCCCCCCTCCCGTTTCCCACTTCTAGCATATCCTAGTATCTCCTTGTCGTTCAGTGCTAATCAATTTGAAACACAGCGATACCTGCCCTCCGCAGCCCTAGCACGCAAACGCCTACTCGATAAAATGGCCGAGATCGAAGCCGAGCAAGCACAGACCCGCGAGATCGAGCGTGTTCAGAGCGGGGGAAGTGAGGGTGAGGGACGCAAATGGAGTCAGATTTATAGTTATAGCTATAGTCAGAGTTTGACAGGGTGTGTGAGGCAGCTGGAGGCGCTGATTCGGTATACGAAGGAGATTGTTGGAGAGCAGGGGTGAGTTTTGCTTGATTTCTTGTGTTGAGTGATGAAAGAGGGTGAAAGAAAGGAGAGAACGAGCGAGAGGTGGTAGTGGGATATTTGCTAATTTGTGAGACAGGTTTGATATTGGTGGGATGGATGGGATGGATGAGATAGAGTATGAAGATATCACTAGCGAACGGCGGAGATGAGGAAGGAGTAGCCTGTACTTGCGAGTAGACAGGAAAAAGGCGTTGATAATAATTTGTTCATTCGCTACGTTGATATCCCAATGATTGTACTACCCTACTGTAGCAATATTCAAAATTCTATGCTAATCCTGAATGCCTCGCTTTTAAATATCCTATGCATAACCTAACCCAACTCCTCATTAAGGATATTCCCCATCACCGACATTGCCGGTGGTTTGAATGGCTTTTGCCCCACGACTCTCTTGTTGGGCTGTCTCGTACCTCCGGCATTCTCTTTGCCATGGGCCTCACTGCCGAACTTCCTCTTGCCAGTAATCGTTTTCTCTTTCCGCATACCGGTATCTCCATGCTCAAAACCCTTGAGCTGCGTACCACCATGATTGCTAACAGCACTAGCAGTAGCCTGTGTAGCTTGCGTGCCAACCTCTTCAAAATAATGATTATCCATCGCATCATTAGGCAAGTTATAGATCCAATCCTTCTCCTCCATCAACCCCACGAACTTTGACACCATCTCATCATCACCATTCCCCTTCAGCGTCTCCCTTGAGCCAACAACAAGCAACTTACTCTTAGCACGCGTAAACGCTACATTGATTCTCCTCCAATCCTTCAGCAAGTCACCAATACTTTTCGCCTCATTCGAGCGTACAAGTGACAAGATGATGACTTCTTTGTCCCTGCCTTGGAACCGATCTGCGGTGTGCATTTCCACATCAGTGTGTGAGCGGAGTCCGTGTTGCAGGAGCGCAAGTTGTGAGCGGTAGTGCGTCATGACGCCTATGCTTGAAGCTGGGACGCCGACACTGAGGAGGGACTCTACGAGCTGGACGCAAAGCTTGACTTCTGTGGGATTGACGGTTCCGTTACCCCTCGATTCTTCTCTTGAAAGAGGGACTAAGGGGTCGGTATTTATGAAGGCTACTTTGATTTCTGGGGAGATAAGGTCGCGGATCCAGCATCTGCCTTTCATGAAGCCGCCAAGACAGATGGATTTCTGGCTGCGGGAGATGGTAGAGGGGCTGAAGTGACGGTTTCTTAGGCCGTCGAAGTTAGGAACTTCGAGACTGCGGGCTGCAACTTCTGCATTTCCACATTTAAGTCGCCCGCCGTAGATGAGGGCGTTGCTTAAAGCCTGTACGTCTTCGCACATTCGGTATTGGTGCTCGAGGTAGACGACTGAACTCGGATGCATGTCTGATAGATGCTTGAAGAGACTAATATCCAGACCCCCTATGCGAGCTTCTTCGTTTTGGACAAGTGGTGGGAGCTGGTTGTGGTCGCCGACCAGGATGAATGTTCGAGCGAGGCGGATGGGTCCGAGGCAGACAGGAAGGGTGATCTGAGAGGCTTCATCGACGATACAGTAGTCGAATGTGCGTTCATTGAAGATGGCGTGATTGATGCCGAGACAGGTAGTGGCTACTATTGGAGTGTCGTGCCAGGCACTTCTGATCTCGTCGAATGAAGTTTTGTTTTCTACCGCAAGCGTTGTGAATTCCCGTACTTCCGGATGAATCTTCGCAAAGGTGCCTAGTCGCAGGATAGGAATTTGATCATCCTTCAGTTTTAGGAGAATGTTGTCAACAGCCGAATGTGTGTAAGACGCGAGCAGAACGCTCTTTCCCTGAGAAACAAGCGCTCGGATGATATGGGCGATGGTAGTGGTCTTGCCTGTCCCGGGCATTCCGAGGACGAGGGCATAGTCCTCAGCGCTCATCACCTTTTGAATGGCTCTCCTCTGGTCAATATTGATGTTCTCTCGATCTTTCAAGACGTATGCGGTGGAATTCGTCTTGAAGCTTGGCGCATTGAGATCTACCACCAGACCACGGATTTGGCGAGAACCAAAGGGCCCGTCTGCCATTGTCTGAACTATGTTGTTCCTGGCGAGAGCCATACCATTGCTAAATTCGTCCTTGTCAAGTCTGTACTTGACTGGCTCTTCGGGGTTCTTTCTTGCGGACCCGACAATTCTTGATCCGTCTGCTCCTACTTCCATGATGCTTGCGAATACTTGGTTATCGTGTTCGTCGAATCCAGGCTGGCGGATGCGGGAATTGTGCAGACGACGATCCACAGCAACGGTAATTCGATGCTTTCGTACCTTCGTTACATAACCATTTGCAAGAGCAAAGTGTCCCTTCTCGTCCGATATTACTATCGGTTCTCCAACCCCAATCTGAGAATCGATAAATGATACTTCTGCAGCATCTGCTCCTTTGATGAGGACATATTGGAATCGGTTGATCTTGGGATTGTTCTGATCTTCATAGGCAGAGCCAGGCTCGATGATCACGCTGGAGAAGCATCTTCCCAGTTTTTCTCGTTCGGAGCTTAGCATTGTCCACAGCTCCCTTCGATGCTTGAGACATTCCTTCTCTTCCTTCGTGAGCAAGTCATCCCATTTCAGGAAGAACTCCTTATGTTTTGGAGTCAGATGCTTCACGACATCATCGAATTTCGCTTTTAATCCACTCGTCTCGCCATTCCCATCATCAGCAAGTCTGTGATATATAAAACAAGTCGTCTTCGCATAACATCGGTTACACATGTGTTCCTTTTTTAACATAGGAGGTAGATGTGAATGCCGTTCCCGTACAAAGCAAGCGAGATCATTACGCTGCATGATCATATGGCGAAGTTCGTGCCGAATTGCCGGTATTCTGATTGTTTCCGATGTTTCCATGTAATAAAGGATACCGTACGCGATCTCAACATCATACCGGTCAGACAAAAGAAGATTATAAAGAGTGGTTTGTGCTCTGTGTGAAGCACTCGGATTTTTGCCGGTCTTGACCTCAAATGGGGCAGTCAGTGTTCTGCTCTTGCTGCCTTCTTTCATTGTGACTTGAACAGTAGCATCAATGTTGCCCTTGAGACCGTACATTGGCGACCAGACATGTTCCTCGACATCAAGCAATTTGCTGACGCACATGGTGGCCTTCTCGCCATGTCTGGCTTTGATTATGGCTTCGGGCTATATAAGAGTTAGTCTATATCTTCTAGTAACAAGTAGTTGACATACCTTTGGTTTAGAGGAAATGAACAGTTCTGCCCAGGACTGAAGCTCGGCCATCTTACTCTGTAGATGTTCTATGGCCGCAGGAATCTGAATCTGAATGGTATAAAGATCCTCGACATGCCTCGTGGCTACGTCTTCAATGAGCTCGCTCAACCACTCGGAATCCCATCTGTTGGCAGTCATCGCAGCTTGGAATATTTCATGCAAGAGCGTACCATACACTAGGGGAGGGGAAGAATCGCTCGTCGCCTTAACCCTATCTTGGAGCACAGCCCTGCGAGAGCAGCCAAAGGAGTCCGCAACCGTTGTGGAGGAAATCAGATGATCAGGATGTAGGATCAGCATGTTGTTCTCGTCGTCGATTATGCAACGTCCATTCTTGAAAAGCCCAATAATGTGAACATAAGCTTCTTCCGTGACTGGGCTATCCCACCAGCAGCCGCGGAGGTTAACAAAGACGGTTGTATTTTGTTTCTCGGCCTGGAGGAAGAGGATCTAGAGCCCAGGGTCAGTCACAGCAATGATCTTCGAATGGAGACCTACTTTTTCTTTCTGTTTGCTTCCATAGGCATTTTCAAATTCGGATTCTATGATGCTTGTGACTAGGTATCGCTGGATGGCTTGTTTTTGTGTGGACTAACATATTCTTAGCAAACGGGTGTTGTATATTGCTATGGATATCTCGTACGTACAGGTAATAGACCATTGGCTGTTTGCTGCATAGACTGAGTAGCCGCAACTTCTGCTGCCTCAAGATCAAATTCATCTAGGCCATCATCTCCAAATTCGTCATCAGAATCTGCTACTGACGCCACCCTTCTTGACGCCCCGAGACTGTTGACCAGTCCCGATGGTTTAGCTGCACCTTTCCTCACGTTCGGACTGGGAGCTTTTCTGTCGAATTGCGAGAGAACCTGCTCAAGATCGTCTCCCAACACATCCTCATCAAAACCACCAAATTCGTCTGTAGATTTCAGAGTGCTCGAATCTTTCGACGCCTTGACTGATGGAGGCTGTAGGTTTATATTACGGTGTCTTTGCGGTGATTTTGAAAAGGGGTTAATCCGTGTAATGGAGTTTGATGTTATCGTGTTCTCCAATATGGGCTGCGTTGGGTTTGATTCCAGTACTTCGAGAAAGGTTGCGTCAAGCTCGTCATCATCAAAGTCTCCGTAGTCTGAAGAGTCCGACTTCGCCGGAGCTCCCTTGGGCTGAGAAGTTCTATCGAAATCGTAGCTTGTCACCTGTGAATTTTGGGGTACGGAATTCGCTGCCATAGCCTTCATAGCCTTCGCCCCACGGCGTTCTTTGTGATGCATTGGCGAGTTATTTTCATCGGTAGGGGATGATCTCTCTGCCGATAATACATTTGGCGATCTGGAGCTCTCAGTTGAAGACCGTTTGGGTTGAGTCATGCCTTCTTGGACTCTCTCAATCAGGACTGAAAGCTTCGACGGCCCAATACTTGCTGACTCTGTGAATACATCACCATCCTCAGGGCCACAGAGTCTTCGGCGCTTGGGAAATTGGTTGCCGCAGCTGTTGGCTCTTCTAAACCCATTTGTTGATCTTGGGGTCGTTCCTTCCTTCGAGGGCTGGGGCGAAGACGTCTGCATCAAATGTGCCAATGCAGGGACCGATGGGCCCTGAGGGGTAAGAGCATTAGATCCGTTGAGGGAATAGCGGCCCCAGAGTTCTGATCCCGGGTCGACTTGTGGATTTGCAGTTCCACTCTTAGCAGAGAAGTGATTTGAGGCGAGGGCTGGTGAAGAGTTCACTGGTGAGGAACTTCTCGCTCGTTTCTTTGCTCTCCTGATGCCCCGGAAAGATGACGAAGAGGTTGGTTCGTTGTCCTTGTCGTAATCCCATTCTATACGCTCGTCCGGAGATACGTTTTGAACTGCTCGTATAATATCCCCCATTCCAATCAGGTCCGGAAGTGCCAGTCTGCTTCCAGGGGTCGAGGGTAAATTCGCCATTGGCAGATCTGCTAGAGCAGCCTGCTCTTCTGATATATTTTTCTTTCCCTCGGGGACAATTTGAGGGCCACCTCTACTGCCCGAATCCGCATTCTCCTTGTCATCATTGGATAGCAGGTTTATCACGACCTTCTCTGAGGACACCGCCTTCGAATCGCCGAATTGGAACACATTGAGCTTGTTCTTGGTAGCCGTTGAGACTGGAACATGTGGCTTCTCCTGCAGAGGTTTCGACGGGGGGTTTTGCTTTGGAGGCTGCTGTCCTGGGAAGCTCTTATTTCGGCTCCATTGTGGACGATTCTGCTGCTTTTGCTATATAGTATTAGCATAGAGTCTTGACTGAGTTTTGTGGATCTAGAGACGGAGAACTCACTCTTGCCTTAGCAGAATAATTCTGGTCTGAGAACGACTTCTGCAGAGGCATTGTTCTCTTTGCGACACATCGAATGTTGCAAGGACATCAAGATAGGATGGGACAGGACAGGTCCCAATGACGCAGAGATGTATGTTTTGTTTTGGGCTGTTCTCCAGGTCACGGCTCGCGCAGGCGCGCTTTCCTTTAGCAGACGCGACTTTACGTGTGAGTTTAGCGGTAAGCCCCATTTGATAAAGCTACAGCTAGGCTTTGATAGAGAGACGACCCTTATCGGACGGCCGGCACCAGCCAACTTGCTGATTCCTTCCCCGCTGCATATACTTACTTTCTCCAGCTCATTGAACTACCAGCTACGTCTGAACCGCCTCATATATAGCTTCATTTGAGGCTTTTGTCAACCTGCGAGGTTTGTAAACTAAAACTAAGAACACATCCCCCAGTCCGCAGCCATGTCTTCCGATAAGCCATTACCATTCATCTACCAGTTCGCCGCAGGTAATGAAGCTACCTACTCCCTCGCCCTTGCCCATTGAAGCTCACAATATGTCTAGGCGCGGTCGCTGGTGTCTCTGAGGTAAGTTTACACACATCGGCAGTAGGAAGAGCTTTGCTGAACCTTCCCGTCTCTAGATTTTAGTGATGTAAACCCCCACTTCTCCGAACAAAAAAACGCGTTGAAATACTGACTGGTACAGGTACCCACTCGATGTGGTCAAAACCAGAGTGTAAGGCCCACGGAAGCTCGGAGATCATTGCCAGGGACCAGGAACAGTATGTTGATGGGATTATAGGCAGCTACAAACCTCGGCGGCGGTTGGAGATGACGCATACAATGGCATGGTGGATTGCTTCCGAAAGATCATTAAGAATGAAGGGCACGTTCCCCCAACGTATGAAGGGTATTCAGGGGCTTATAGATGAATAGCTTTTCACGATTGTATCGTGGTATCTCGGCACCCATTCTGATGGAAGCACCAAAGCGAGCGACTAAATTTGCTGCCAACGATGCGTGGGGTAAATTCTACCGCGATCTCTTTGGCGTTCAGAAGATGAACCAATCCCTTTCGGTCCTCACAGGAGCAACTGCCGGTGCCACCGAATCCTTTGTCGTAGTTCCATTCGAACTGGTTAAGATTCGACTTCAAGACCGTACCTCTGCTGGTAGATACAGTGGGATGCTTGATTGTGTGGCCAAGATTGTCAAGCAAGAAGGGCCTCTAGCATTATACAATGGACTTGAGAGCACACTGTGGAGGCATATTCTCTGGAACGCTGGATACTTTGGATGTATCTTCCAAGTTCGAGCACTGCTTCCCAAGGCCGACAACAAGTCAACTCAGATGGGTTACGATTTATTGTCTGGTGCAACTGGAGGGACAGTCGGTACAATTCTTAACACCCCTATGGATGTTGTCAAGTCGCGTATTCAGAATAGCCCAAAAGTTGCCGGAACGATTCCCAAGTACAACTGGGCGTGGCCTGCGCTGGGTACTGTGATGAAGGAAGAAGGATTCGGAGCGCTCTATAAAGGGTTCATACCAAAGGTCCTAAGATTAGGTCCAGGTGGCGGTATCTTGCTCGTTGTGTTCACTGGAGTGATGGATTTCTTCCGAAAGATGAGAGCAGAGGCATAGACATGATTTCGCAGAAGGTCAAGAGCTCGAATGTTATTGTACTTACAGTTGAATACCTTTGCAAGAAGGTCCTTTGTACATACATTTTGCGTCGTTAGGTCTAGAAGACGTGGAATGGGAGAATATGTAGAAAGGTTACGAGAAATCAAGCGAGTGCCATTACGTCTACTTTTGCATGGAAGGTCTTGAAATACCTACAGTAGCCTCGAGTCGCGTTTTATACGTCTTTTCATCTTGCATTTCATGCCACTTTCTTGCGCGTCATTATCAATCAGTAATATTCTCAGCGACGAATCTCCCTAAATTGTCTAAATCTTTCCTCAATGTTCCAGGTATTTTTATTGCGTTCGATCTTGTCTTTTGAAAGACACATACAGTTCCAGAATTCCATCTTGTTCTCGAATCATACATGCCGCAGGCTATCCGAAAGGGAGAGCTCTCGAGATTGCTCTTTGACAGTCTATAGAGCAGGAGTCATGCGAGATCTACACACTTTGACGAGGGTGGCACTATAGCCTGATGATGTGTGGTGAAAATTGGGAAGGTGTATTTGCAAGAGTCGCCAGAGCATTCCTTAGCCACGTAAGAGATGTTTCAGGACGAATTGCTCATGACTAACTAGCATAGAGCTGAAATCATACAACATTGCTTAGCTGTGGTTCGTTGCCCTTGACAAGCAGGTTGCAACACATCGAGAGACCTGAGTCAACAAACCATAACCCTTCACTCCACTTCTAAAGCTGGTAATATTTGAACTTGTTCACCAATCCTATTATAAAGCCCTTCTGTGACTCACTCGGTTACTAGAATCGAAAAGGGGTATACTCATAACCTGCGGGGCATATTTATTACTCGATCACTTGCTAACAGGAGTCAGAGACGGGGTGAAGCACGTGGTGAAACATACCATATGAAGCACAATTTTTTTAACCAAACGAAATGGGTTAATTGATAAATAAATTATTAGACCGAGTCTCCAGCTATCTATTCAGCTTGAGTTTTATATATTTTCAAGAATATTTTGAAAACAAGGGCTTTTTACCCGTGCGGCTGTCCCGCCCATGTTTTTAGCGCTTCTCGAAGCAACTGCTGCATAACAACACTTGCGACCTTCTTTCCCTCCTTCCCCAACACAACTTGCCATCAACAACGCCCAAATCACCAATCCGACTCCATTTCCAGACTTCTACGACTTGCGCGACAATACTCTCACTAATTTCGACCCCTCCAAATTAACAGTCTCCAGACACCGTAAGTGTATTCCATGTTTCCCGTCGCATTCCGTTCTCTGAAGACGCGTCCTCGAAATGCGCCAAATCAGCGCAAACCTCCACAACATGCAAAATTACTAATTCCTTTGCAGGAAGCAATGGCTCGTGAAGGCACCCGCTCAGCCACTGGTTCGTTTTTACCATATCCCTATGTTGCCGCTGCCAGCTTGCGATATAGCTCAGCGCGTAACTTGCCCGAGCTCTGCTGAACCTCAGATATAGGAAACTCCCGACCGAGGGTCTTCCCCACCGTCCCTGAGACGACGACTACCACCACGAAGAAGCGTGCGACTGCAAACACTGGTGCTAAGAGAGGGCCAAAGGCGGCGACTACCACCAAGGCTGCCAAACCAACTGGCGTCACCAAGAAGAAGGCACCTGCAAAGAAGACATCTGTGGCTACGAAGGTAAGAAATATTGGATTCCTTCTACATGATCATCACTAACATTCTCGATAGGCAAAGGGTGTTGTGAAGAAGGCCGAGGGAGTTGTCACTGGCAACCCTGAGAAGAAGGTATGTTGCTGCGAATTCTTTGTTATGATGCGGGCTTCGACGCGTACACCACCCCTGTCCCCAAAAAAACTTGCCAAAACAGATCCTCAATGATTTGTGACTTCTCTCGAGTGCTAGACAGTACTTGATCATTATAGTTATGCCATTTTAGGACCTTCTAAGTTCTACGAAATGCAACCATCCCCCACATATTTTCATATCATTCACTTCCAATCCAAGTAAGCCCATCAGACACTTTGACTAACACAATACTTTTGATAGGCTGCTGGTACCAAGAAGATCAAGGGTACTGATGGCGCCGCAGCAAAGCCCAAGGCTAAGACCGTGAAGAAGTAGAGGTCCCGTCAGGGATGGATTCTCCAACGCATGCAACGACGGTTAAGAACAAAGAAGCCGGCCAGTCACTAAATGTACCTACTGGAATGACTTCACGTTCTGATACCCTTTGTCTTTGACTGCAACTTGGAGCAGAAATGGCGTTCGAGGAGTTAAGTTACGGAATGTGGGCTGGAGGATGTTCGGACCATATGGGGATTTAATGGTATGCACTATGGTACATGCTATGTGACGGACGGGCTTTCCTTGGTCTCTGTATTTGGTTGTTCTCACAATCCTGTTTCATGACGGTTTTATTAGGTCCAGGTACATTACATGCGAGATTTCGTTTCCCACCTAAACTTTTTAGACTGACATGAAGTGATTTCTACATCTCTATTTTACCCACAATCTTGAAACTACAACAAAATCTAAGGCCTTGGTTTATTACGCATTCAAGTGTATATTGTCATCTATACTTCTACTTCTATTCGCATACTTCTCACCTTTGCTTCTTCCCTGGTAGCCTCAGCGTTATGTGCCTGCTCGTCTTCCTACCACAAGTCTACACGTTGCTCTCCAGGTGCTCTCTTTTACAAGCCCTCTATTCGTTGAATGCCATTTCGATTGAAGTACAGTATCAACCTTACCATCAAATCCCAACACCACGAAGTCAAAGTACTTCGCACACTGATACTAATGAAGTAAGTACTACCGAATCTGCTTGAGCACCTCGTATTTTTATTCTACTATTGTTATAAACACAGCCATTCATTCCTACGACTTCCTCCCCAACTCCACCTTCCTAACACACACCAGATCCCCATCTCCATGTTCCCCCACCCCATTCTCCTCCCCAACCCCAAAGAACTCCCCCACAACCCTCCCCACAACACAATCCCAAAGCCCCGCCACAACGCCCCTGAGCTCATCCCCAGTCTGCCTAAAATCCGGAAACGCATTGATTTCCAACAACCACGCCGTGCCCCGCTCATCGACTAGGAAATCCACGCCAAAGACCTCAAACGCATTCGGCAGCGTCTGGAAATGCACCATCATGCCCTTAGCAGCCGCCTCGAACACCTCACCGGTAGTCTCACATATCTGACTCCACACATTGTCCTTGATCTCCTGTTGTAGATCGAGAGACCAGAAGGCTTTTACGGGAGGGTAGGCAGAGGGGGATTGCAGACATGTGTTTGTTAGGTGTGCGGAGAGGTCGGACGAGGTCCAGGGGGCTGTGTAGGGAGTGGAGGCGAAGAGCGCGAGCATGGGCTTGTAGACGTGGATGGAGAGGGAGCCGGAGGCGAGCACGTAGGTCCGGATGTGGAATTTCGCGGCCGAGGAAGCTGCGAGGAGCGGTGGGTGGATGTAGGGTTGTGCGATGAAGTGGCGGAGGTGGGATGTTACTATGTAATCCCCTCCTTTCCCCTTCCCTTCCCCATCTTCCCTTGTTTCCTCCTCTTCTTCTTCTTGCTCTTCATCGTCATCAGAATCAGGCCGTTCAGCTTCCCACTCTTCAAAGATGCCTTGGAGCTCGGCCTCGGTGCTGAAGAGTCGGATGCCTTGCCCGCGATCACTCATTCCTGGTTTCAAGATCCACCATTCTCTTTCCGCTGGCTCTTTGCCTTCGTTCTTCGTAAAGCTCTCTTGTAATTCCCATGCTTCTACCAGAGCCTCATCGAGGAACTCGGCGTAATCGAGCTCGAAATCGCAGGCTGGCTTGATGTTTGTCTTTAAGATGCTGCCGGGGTGTTTGGCGATCCAATTGTAAGCTGTGGTGCTTAGGTAGTGTTTGCGGATTAAGGCTTTGCGGATAACATAGGCGTTGATGAGAGTACTGGTTGGGTAGGACATGGCTTGTGTGAAGGGCAGGGTTTCGTAGGAACTGATTTGGAGAAATGGAGTTGTGGGGGATGGTAGGTCTTCGATATTCGATATCAGGGTATAGGAATCCTCTGGGAAGCGGGATTTGAGGGTTGAGAGAATCAAGGGTTGTACGTATTCATCTTCATAGTTGATGAGGGCGTAAAAGTGATTTGCTGGTCTGGTGGTCAAAGAGAGGTTCTCCATTCCTAGTGTGCTTGTGGATGTGGATTGAGATGATGGCCTGGAAATCACGAGTCAGAGTGTGTTCTGCTATTGTGGTAGAGATATTTGTATTGGTCTAACATGCTCGGTCTAATGCTCCCAATGCTATGCTAAAACTCACAGCTTCAGCTCTCCCTCTGTTTGCGCCGCTGCATGCATAAAATTCGCTTTTAATGGAGTAACACTGCATCTCGTTAGTAACTTGGACCGTTTATGTGTCTGGGACATTCTGACCTTGTGTAATGCTCTTTCACTGCCCAACCATCATTCCCAGGACCAGCTTGCTCAACCGACTTATACACATCCGTAAACCTTGGCGCCCATTTGAAGTGTTTGTGTGTATGCCGTGTAACATTTTCTTCAGGAGTCCCCGACCCTTCTTCTCTTTCCCTAATCATCTGCTCCTCCTCATCAGCCGTCCCCTCATCATCCTCAACCTCCTTGAAACAGCTCCCCTCCCCCCAATAATTCTGCAGCATATTCGTCCACATAACCTTCCTACTATCCACCCCTGCCACCAATGGCACATTAATCGAATATAGATCCACATCCTCTCCCCAACCTTTATACAGATGCTCAATCAACCGCACCGACAGCTTCGACGCTGCAGCAATAATCTCCGGATCCCTTGCTGAATCGGGGAGTCCTGGCCTTTCCTTACTGAAGAAGGCATAGCTGAGAGCAATAGCTCTCCTCTTACAAACAGCAGCCTCCAACGCACCTCCCAACGTCCCACTACTCAGACTAAACACCGCCGTAGAATTACGTCCATAATTCGGGCCACTGACAACCAGGTCGATTGGGCCGCGGTCATGGAAATAATGATATAGTCCTATCTGCACACAACTCGCGGGCGTACCATCCACCAGCACCCATTCCTCTTGTTCTTTCGAGCCAGCCGGTAGAGGGCGGGAGTGTGTGGTGCCGTCGTCTTGGTGAAGCGTGCCGGGGCGGAAGTAGGTTGGCTTGACGGTCTGGCCGATCATGTGGGCTTTGCCAATCCATGAGCGTTGGGTGTGGGGAAGGACGACGGACACGAGATGGCCTGATTCTTGGAGTGATTGGACGAGGGAGTGGACGTAGGGTGAGGATTGGGTTGAGGGGGGTCCGTCGTCATTTACTATCTGTGGAGGAGTAATTATTAGCCTTCTCCAGCGGAGGTTTTGAGCATCATTGACGGGTCGGGGCTTACGAGGATATGCATCGTGAGATATCTGGTCGCATTAAATTGAGAAAAGGGTTCTGGCGGGGAGTCCAAAATGTTGCAATCGTGAGGAAGAGCAGCATGCATTCATGCTCAGCGGTGGTGGCGCCGATGGCGGAATCCTGAGTTTTGGTGGGGCAGCGAGTGACCCCTCACCTTATACATCTCACAGATCCAATAATTGCAACAAAACAGTGGAATAGAATCAAATCCTTTAGTAGACTCTTCTTAAACCACGACGGATTATATTTTTGTCTCATCTAAGCACCTTATAAGCAAATAGACAGAAGTCTCCTAGCTCAAGATCTTTACCATAGTAGACTCTGCCTTACTTACTTTTTAACGTCTGTATTTGATCAATTCAGGGGCTTTCAAACCTTCAAAATTTCTCAACCTTAGGTATGCCTCGAATCTTCCAAACTCTAAAGATTGGGAATCCCCTCGACGATGTACACGTAACTAGAATGGATCACCTCCTGCATACTCCATACACTTCATGAAATGGGGCGATGAACGGTCCTACAGATATATACCTGTAAGCAGAAAGAGTTATCCAGGCTTGGTAGGCTCGAGCTCGAGGGAAAGTGATTTCCCCCCTCTCTCCGTAACCGAGACTAGCGTCCGTGGCCTTCAGTGATCCACAGAGTGGGCAATGTGTTGTACACTTGAGACTACTTGCTTTGTCTCTGAAATTGGAGCTCGACTTTTGCCCTTGGCAATGCCTCGCCTCTTATGTTGTGAGACATTAGGTAAGGAAGGCATCAATCACAATAGCGCAAACTTGGGCAAATCACATATTAGTCGATTATTTATTCAGACATTTTATTCTATAATCTTACGCTCGTATCCTGTAAGTAACGCCTCCCCAGATGCAACTCCCGTTTCCAATCCTCATGTAATGCGACCGCTGGCCCCACGACGCCATCCAGGTTATAATTGACTTGTACAATGTGGGAATTATTCATACAACCTCGGACATGCTTCTCGGGACATTCTCCTCGAGACTTGTTAAGGAGGATCCGCTGGGAATTCGTCCGCAGGAGAGACCGCACAGGGGGTTCACGAGGAGCCGCACCCTGCTAGTCTCATCTCCTGCGGGGAACTCACCAGTTAATACAACTCCAAAGCTCCTCCCTCAGATCCCGTCCCTAGTACCACACCCACCTATTCCTCAGCCTCGGCTGGGATACCACCTAAAACACCAAATTGACCACCAAGACCAGCAAACACGAGCTTCTTTCCCCTGACAGCGGTATTATCCACCAACGTTGCAACCGGAATATCGGGTACTGGACCCTGACCCGTCTGGTAATTGGCATTGAAGCCCCAAGTATACACCTTGCCATCACTCGTGATAGCAGCACCGGCATCGGGACCAGCAGCAACAGCGACACCATCTACACCCGGAATGATGCTTGGCTTCGAGATGTATCGGGCCCGGCCATTGGATTCCCTGTAAATAGCGTTGGCTGGGAGAGTTGACAGATCAACACCAGATTGGTTGTTCTGGCAGCTACCCCACACCAAAACTTTCCCATCCGTTGTGACGGCGATGGAATGCTGCGCACCTCCCATGATCTGCTTGATCGCCATTCCTTCAAGACCCTCGATGATGGTCGGCTGTGAGATAGTAGGTGATGCGTCATCTTGATCTGATTCTGTGCCGCACTGAGCGAAACCATTGAGACCCCAGGCGAAGACGTTGCCTTTATCATCAGCCGCGAAGCAATGATAATCACCACAGCCGATAGTCATAATCTTCTTCCGCGACAGTCCAAATTCACTTGGTACGAGGGACTGAGCGACGTTGCGAGAGATGATCTTGCGACCAAGTTGGTTCTGTTCTCCTGCACCCCATGCAAATACCTTGCCCTTGGTGTTGAGGGCCAAGATGTGGTTGGTGCCGGCAGAAAGAGTGGTGATGTTCTTGAGCTCTGGGATGAGGACCGGAGTCGACTGAGTCTTTGGGCCGTGGGGGCGGAAACCCAAAATGCCATCATTACCCTGTGAAATTTAGTAGATGAGCGTTTATCAAGAGAAGAATACATACCCTGAATGTACCCCATCCATAGACCAAGCCGGTAGTAGTGACGACAAAGCTTGTGCTGTCAGCAGCAACTACATGTGAGAATTTGGTGCCTTCTGGAAAGTGACTGAGGTCCACCTCACGCGGCTCTGCTTCGCTTGCATTCAGGACCAAGTCTTCATCATCAGAATCATCCGCATTGGCATTGGGCTTCTCAGTCTCGCGCCCGAGAGCTCCTTGATCGTTCACTCCCCAAGTCAAGATCTTGTTGTCACGTGTAAGGGCAACACAGTGCATCCCGCCAGCCGCGATCTGAACCACACCGACCTCGCTTGCGGCAAGTCTGCGGTTAAGACGTGGACGTTTGACATTTGAGACTTCCTGTTCAGTACCAGTACCGATACCAAGCTCACCGGCAGAATTCTCGCCGAATACGTAAACATCGAGAACCTGCGTAGGAGCGTCGTTGATGTGAGGCAGCGCCTTTGGTGGCTTTGGGACAACCTCCCTCTTTGGGGCGGCAGCCTTCTTCACCGGCGCTATCTTTCTTGATACCGCGGGCTCTTTCTTTGCCTTCTTCGGGGCAGGGGAACCATCAACATCATCTGATGCCTTGCGCTTGTTGGAAGACTTAGCGGCCGATTTTGGGGCAGCTTTCTTTGTGGTCTGGTGAATGTCAGCAAGATTTCTCACATTCACACGTGGCGAGAAAACGTGAAAAATCATACCTTTACGGGGGGTCGTCCGCGGTTCTTCGCAGCGGGCTTTGGATCCTTCGTGTCCTTGGACAGTCAGTAAATGTGTCGCGGTCAGTAAGGAATACAAAGTGACATACCTTTGCTGTAGTTGCTTTGGAGGGGCGTCCTCGCTGCTTTGCGGCAGGCTTCGAGTCCTAGGATGCTTATAAATAAAGGTTTGGCAAGTTGGTGGTGTGACGCGGAAATACCTTTATGCTCTTCTCGATGGCCGAGGAGGGTTTGCGCGTAGCAGCTGCAGTGGATGCTTTCTTTGGAGGCATTTTGTGTGTTGTTCAAGATCGATTGTGGTTGTTGATTGTAGAATGGTCTCTTGCTTTTGTCGATGTCGATGGATTTGTTTTTGGGTCGCGTCGAAATATTTTATGCAGGTCGGCCAGGCAGGGGTCTGGGTCCGTGCAGCAGATTCAGGCTAGCTTGTCCGAGCTTGCTAAGAGTGAATCGCGCTACCACGTGATAAGGCAGCACCTTTCCTGATGTGAATTTGTGATTGTTTTAAGGCTGCAAGGCGGAGCTTTAGGTTTACCAACTGTTACTAAGATACCCAAGACTTTTAGATCACGCAAAGAGCTAAACACGTTTGTTCCTCGTGGATCAAGACTATGTATCAGTAGCTTGAAGAAATAATTGTAAATCGCAAGAAGTTCGGTCTTGAAAGCTCCCTAGGTACATTCCAATTGGACTGTGAATCTGAGATGAACGACTGGAGAAGCTTTGATTTGCAACTATAGTCCAAGAGCATAGTCAACTTATGAAAGAGAGAGCTGAACTACGACTCGCAACTCGTAACGAAAACCGAGTGGTACTCAAGACTAATCCAAAATGAAAATGGAATATGGATTGCTGGATAAAGGACCTAAGTTAATATAAAAACTCTACTCAACCCCTCACGATCAGCAACCTACCTAGAACAACCTCCCCTCAAACACCTTCGCCAACCTCTCCCCCGTCACCCCAAAACCCCCCGGAAACCATTCCCCCACCTCCACTTCTTCCTCGCCCCCCCTCATAATCCCCACCAACGCCCTCGCGCTCTCCCAACAAAACACCATCCCATGCCCCTGAAAAGCAGCCGCAATCCACACGCCATCCATCCCCGGCACCCCGCCCACAAACGGGCACCCATCAGCGGTATACCCCATAACGCCCGTCCACTCCCTGCGAACCCTCCCCTCCTCCCCATCGACCCCCCAAACCTCTCCCCCAAAATACCGCCTCGTCGTCTCCTCCAAATATGCACTAATCTCCCCATTCAACCCCCCATCATCAGTCTCCCCAAACTCACCCAAACCACCATCCACAGCGCGCGCCAGCCCACCCCCAATCACAATATCGCCGGGAAAAGGCGAATCGGCAGGCCGAGGAACCATGTATTCGAACCCGTGCTCGTAGATAAACGAGTACGTCGTGTCAAGCCCAGCAACCGGCAAGCCGGAACCGGGTCGATGCGCCGTAACCTGGCCTCTGAGCGGGACGATTTTGCCCTGGAAGGCGGGCAGGAGATGCGCTGTATAGCCGTTCGTCGCTAGCACGACCCTTCTCGCTCTCAGGACCCCTTTCGCGGTCTTTATTTCCAAATTCCCATGTCCACTTCCATCCTGCCCCTGCCCCTGCCCCTGCCCCCTTTCTGCTTTGGTAAGAGCGAGAGCGGGCGTGTAGGTATAGAGTTGCAATCCTCGTTCGAGACAGAGTTCAAGCACACCAGTCACAAATGCATACGCCGATATACTTCCCGCCTCATAACTAACAGCCCCCCTCACCTCCTCGCCCCTCATGCCCTCGCCTTGCACCAGAAACTTCTCGCGCACCTCGGCGGCACTCCACAGCTGATACCGCGCCACGCCCTCGCTATCACCAGGCTGCGTGAACACCTCCCTCATCAGCGTCACAGCCTCGACGCACCGCTTCCACTCCGCCTCATCGTATATAACATCCACCGTATCGCAGCTCCTCGCCTCGCATTCTATCCCATGCCTCTTAGCAAACGCATGCGTGGCACGTATGTTCGCCAGCTCCATCCGCGCTATCTTACTCGCCTCCGCGAGCCCCATCGTCTGGACGTTGGATGGAAAACTCCTGTAGCTGGCTGCTTTCGTATGGCCTCCTAATCATACATCAGAATCGCTCCTGATCAGCATAAACACCTCCTTCCAGCCCCCCCCCCCCACATAAAAACACAACAGAATCAAAAATGAAAGGAAGGAGATAAAAATACCATACCATTTCTCCCCGTAGCCCCCGAACAAGCCCCACGCGCCTCCAGCATAACGATCTTCCCACCCCCCTTCCCACCCCCATCCCCATTCCCCAGCTCTCGCTCCAGCAACAAACCCCAAGCCACAGCCGCGCCCGTAATCCCACTCCCAATAATCACAACATCAGCATCTACCGGCAGCAGCTCGCTGCTCTGGTGCGAGGCAATGGCGCTGGGTGGATCTTGCCAGTAGCTTGTTGTGGGATTTGGGACGGGGAGGGAGACGGGGATGGAGGCGCGGGCTTCCATTTTATTGCTGTCGCTGTCGCTGTCGGGAAGCTTAAGTAGGTGGGATTGTTTTTGTTAGGTATGGTGAGAAGGAAAGAGGGGAGGGGAAGAGATGGATATGAAGATGGAGAGATAGAGGGAGATTTCAAGACTTACTGTATACATACTTGCCTATCTGTTATTTCATAATCATGATTTGTTGTAGAACGCGTTGAAGTGCGGTAGATCAAGAGTGGATAGGAGAGGTGGCTTCGGATCGACTTGCTGCATTGGGTTCGTGAGATCCGGGGGAAGTGGGTCAGATAAAGTAGTACCTAGTAGCTTTTCAAACTGGTACGGAGGGATGTTACGGTTTTACTTGTCTTGCAACCTCTTTTACAATCGGTTGATTCTTCAGTAAAGTGATGAAAGACCAGCACTACGATATGCCCAGTATTACGATGCCAAATGCCCATCACAGCAACCAACCCCCCAAGCGGCAGTCACAAACGCAGACGCAGAAGCACATGCGAGAGGAGAAGTGTCAATTCCGGAAGAAAGCTACCTATCTGCGCCAGTCGAAAATACGCCAGCCAAAGACAGCAAACCATACCAGAATACCTTATCCATTATCATAAAATCCATCAGCAAGCCTGCCGATTTGCGAATTGTGCGGAAATGAAGTTACGTTGCGTTACGTGCCACCGATATCCGAGCCTGCAGAGATCCGTATTTGCTCTAGTCTTGTCAAAGATAGTTGAGTGAGACATTATGGAGCATCTTTGTCTTCGAAGGAAGAACTTAGAGTTCGTCGCCTTCTTGACCAGCTTTCTTTCCCTTCTTCTTGGGTTGTGGGGCACCTTCCTTCTTGCAGTGAACGATGAGTCGGGTCCACGATTCCTCTTTGTCCCATTCGAAGCCTGCTAGGACTGGGTTCTCAAGCTCGTCATCCGCCTGTTTCACAAAAGATGTCAGCATTGAATACGATGGATGGAAGTATTTGTTATGATGACGAGACTGTGGGTTAGGTGTGGAAGTGAGATGATTGGCATACCTTCTTTCGGTATTGCTTGTAGATTGCATCTAATGCATCCTTGATGGTAACACCCCTCAAGTTCCGCGCAGAGACCTCCAGGCCGAGAGGGAAGTGTAGGTCAATCTTCTTGACAGGTGGTGTGGTAAGCATCTTCTTCAATGCACTCTTCTCCGGCTCCTCCAGGAGTGCTGGGGACTTGTTGATACGCCTAGGTAGACACTGTTCAGCTGATATTCAAGTTCGGCATTCACATGATGAACGCTCTCAAAGGTGGTGCGGGGTAAGCTGAGGGAATTAGGATTATAGGTCAAAACATACCAGTTCAGCTTCTGGGTCTCCTTTGCAATCAGCAGCTCAGTTCCCTCCTTTTCTAAATCACGATGAATATCAGTCTCAATCTTGATGGATTTGAACCCTACTCCGAGAGCGGATGGGAGTCGACGATGGAAGTGGAGTGACATACCTAAGTCGTTGATGTTGAACACACCAGGAACACTCGAGCTTGCTCTCCGCTTCTCCTTGGGTGGGCTTGACGAGAGACCTTGAACGGCAGAGTCGACCTTGGAGAGAGGTGTAGGTACGTCGGCGGACATGGTGATGGACTTGGGGGTTGCTTTACTTTGAAATCTGATAGATTGGAAGTAAAGGTCAATAGTATCTCACGAGTAGAATCGTAAGATGGAAGATGATATTGGGCTTGTTTGTAGAGGCTTGATGAAGTTGGGATGGATGGATGGATGATTGATTGTATTTGTATGTTGTCTGTGAATCAGGTACGATGCAAAGGAAGGGAATGAGTTCATTAAGGGCGGGGTAGGAGCTCACGAGAGTCACGCAACCAAGAGTCCACGTGGAGGGGTGTAGCGATTACCGTACTCCCTACCAGCCCAGCCATCGATCTCCAAGGGATAAACTCAAAATCTTTCTTTATTTCTTTGTTTATTTCTTTCTTTCAGGCATAATCAAACCTAAGTCATCGATATAGACCCAAGCAGTATTTACGACTCTGTTTGTTCTTCCCTTTTTTCTCCTTTCCTCACCTCGTTTGTTCTTGTTCACCTCGTCGTCACAGTCAACCCATACGAGCACGAGCCCCGGCCTTAGCGCTACAACATTATCCGTTTCCCCGCAAAATGTCGTCTTCAAGTGGGTCTTCCTCCGTATTTCCTGGGGTACCGTACGCTAAACGTTCAAGGGTAACTGTTCAGGGGGTTGGAGGGTATTGTCCGAGATATATTAATTATAGACTTAGAAACTATCAACTTGAAGAATCAATTTGGGCGCATTCGCATGGTGGTTTTCAATTGAGAGGCATTCGCGGGAACCGTAATACGGCAAGTTGACGGGTCGAAAAGTATCCTGATTTCGGCTCAGTTCGGGGGAATGTCACGCTAGCCAATCAGCTCACTTATGGGTCGATTTATGCTTCTGATAGTGGTATTGTTAACTTTCGAGTCTCGACTGGTGTCTCTCAGACAACTTTCGTCGTAAGAAATCTCCTTATAGTAAATATGCTATCCAAGGCAACATGGTCGGACTTCTCTCGTCAATTACTGATGTCCCGAAATAGCCTTCGGCTCATACAATTCCTCCAAATACTTCTGTTCTTCATCCGTCAACGTCTTTCCCCTAACATCAATCGCCTCATCAATCCTCTCAATACTACTGAACCCAATAATCGGACTGCTGATCCTCTTATTGATCCACGCCAACGAAACCTGGCTCATCTTCCAGCCCTTCTTCTCGGCTAGTTCTTGAACGCGAGCAATGGTCTTGTAATCGACTTCAGTCAATCCCTTGTCTGCTTCGGGCTTGCTGCGGACCGTGGTCCCAAGTGCTTCGGCGGGACGAGCGAGGTGACCGCGACAGAGAGGTGCCCACTGCTGTTGTTTAGCAAGTCGTTTCTTCAGGGAGTGGGGAATTGCTTACCGGGATCAAGCCAACGCCCGTGTCTTTACAGAATCTATTCATCTCCCTCTCTTCCTCCCGATACAGCAGGCTGTACTGATTCTGCATACTGACAAACTTCGTCCAGCCCCGTTTCTCTGCAACGAATTGCATCTGTGCGAACTGCGTTGCCCACATACTCGAAGCACCGATGTATCTGACCTTTCCACTCTTAACTAGATCGTGCAGAGCCTCCATCGTTTCCTCGATGGGTGTAGCAGGATCAAAGCGATGAATTTGAAGGAGGTCAATGTAGTCGGTATCGAGACGCTTGAGAGAACCGTTGACTTGGTTGAAGATAGCCCCGCGGGAGAGTCCTGTTTCATGTCATTAGTACGTACCATCAATCAGAATAGGAGGAAACATACCACGTTGATTGACATAATCCTTGGAGGCTCCGACCTCTTTTGGAAAGAAGAAGGACCTATCGGTATGTTAGACGGGGTCTTTGGAGAGTTTTCAGATCTGAAAAGTCGAGCTCTTCATTGCTCAAGAGGGGAGGCAGAATACAACGAACCTTACACTAGGATCTTCCCCAACTGCAGCAAAGCACTTTGTCAAAATAATGACCTTGTGCCTCGGAATCTCGTATTTCTTCAACGCCTTCCCAATGATCTCCTCCGAAGCCCCATTACTATACACATTGGCAGTGTCCCACGTATTGAGACCCCTATCGTACGCAGCTTTGAGTAGAGGAAGTGACTATATCTCACTCCACATCAGCACTGCGAGTAAGATTTGATAGCAGGAGATGGGTGGGTATTGAAATGAAATACCTTCTCCTCATCCAAAACCCAAGGTGCCCAATCCGGATGCCCAATGCTCATAGCCCCGAAAATGGGAACCGAGACACTGAGCCCCGAGTTTCCCAATCGTACATACTCGGCCTTGCTATTCTCGACGGACAGCTTGAGGGATTCGGCGATTTCTCCTGCCATATTTGCTGATTCTGCCTTTCTTTTTGGTAAGATACTTGGTGATAGAAGTAGACGGAATTGAGCTTTTTATGAGGTCGGAGGGTTTAGAGTTCTAGTTGAGGGGCAAGAATCGAATCAGGTGGGACCGCGGAATACAGCTACCCGTTGCATCTTCCTTGCTACTACCACGCTACTGTATAACCAGCGGGAAAATGCGGTGTTAAGTGTTTATCACCGTTGAAGCTACATTGTTTGCATTGCCGGCCTCACTTCACTGTGAGAAGAGTCGGCCGCGGAGTGTATTTGTAATCTCCCTTTATTTCAATTACTCGTGCTTTCAAAAAGGAAGGGAAGATGCTATCTGGATGTAGGATTGGTCAGCTTTGAGGCTGTGTGTTTTGAAGTCTTTCTCCCTGCAGAGGTGTGTTGTTGGGTTTATCTGAGGCTGATGATGCAATCGATGCGGGAGCTGGAGTGGCAAGTGGAGTGGGATGGTAAAGTGGGGCTGGGGTGTACGAGTACGAGTACTCGTATCTGCCGAGACGCGTTTTCTCGTGTTTTGTTTATAATCGGTCTTCGTAGTCATGTGCCTTGTTGACTTGCCCTCCTTTTACCCTGCTCTGCTTTGCTTTTCTTTGTTTTGATGTAGTTACGTTTGTCTTGAGAACTTGCTCAGTACAATAAAACGGCTTTTAATGCGGATACCACCTGTGTTCTTTTTGAAGGGAAAGGGAAGGGAAGTCTCGACGGGGAAATTGACGTTGCTCACATTTGTAATCACTAGAGCTTTCTTTGTAACATTGCCGTACAGTATATACTGTATCAACCACGCGTCGGAGCATTCCGATCGAATTATGGCATGTCATGACTGTTGTCTCTTCGTCGTAATGCTTGTTCTTGTCTCTTTACTCCGAACCAAAGTCTGTTTCCTTAAGCCAAGTGCAGTCCCAGACCAGAAGCAGAATTGTATACAAAGTTCATTGTTCGTCAGCGGAGACAGAGCTATGGCATTCCTACCTCTTGTCCCTCGCTCGAAAAGTCGGAATCTGAAATCTGCCGCTCCCTGCAGTCCCATTCAGATGCAGGCAAATCGAAAGACAATCAAAGCTCATATGTAAGCGTGAGGTCCAAAATCAACAAAACACCCTGGGTCCATGACAAATTGTCTTGTTGCTGCGTGGAGAGGGAAAGGAGATAGTGGCTGGTAAGAGACTATTTGATCTCGGTTTAAGATAACATGAAGACCTGGTTTAAGGTGCATCGCTTTCTTTCTCTGCTTTTCCACTTGATTTTGGAGTATTATCGATCGATTTCAATATTACTGTGACTATGTGTAAGGAAGAGGTCTCTTGCATTTGGTGTCTGATTGTCAACTTACATGATACTACAAGAGAGCACCGTCCCGCTCTCGCCCATCTATATGTTGCTTCATCATCGATAGCGGCCTACCTACCTACGTACAGCAGGGCTATTCTTCCACCGTGTAACCGAACATACAAGCTTCTAGAAGTACAATACTGCATCGGCCGTTGGATTCCTAGAGCAGCTGTCAGATTGATGATCATGATAACACAATACAGTACTGTAGATGCCCCGAAGTTGTCTTTATGGCATTGCAACATATTCCACCGAGTAGATGTCATGCAGGGCCAAGACGCACCCTTGCACACTCTATTTCTCCACTCTCCCCGCCTATCAATTATTATTCTACAGTACGAATACGTTGCAACAAGCAGTAAATATCTTTTATGAGTATTGTAATTATTCACAATACGGAAACAATTCTTGAAAAGTTGCACACCTTCATTCCATTCCGAGGTTATTTCGCTTTCGAGTATCTAGATAACTGCGAGTTCTGTTCTAGTATATGCCTGGCCCCCTATACGAAATACTTGACCGCCGTGTTTAGCACACCACCTCTGTCAAGATATCTAATAATTCGAAGTTTCAACTATCTTACGTGTCTATATGCGCATATACTGCACGCCACTCCGCGATTTCTGGATTCGCTTGTCCCCGCGCTCGCTTTTCCCCAGTCGGAGATCAGTCTATCTATTCCCCCTACAGCCAGCCACCAGACTTCTTTGGGTGTAGAAAGTTTTCCTAGGCATAATTGCTGATTCAAATAGAGTAAGAACTGTTGCGCTCAACAATTCTGGGAAGAGCATGCACGTTTATCTTTCTTAAGCTATAATTCCTAACTATTCTGGAAGGTGCTGCGGGAGCGGAGGCACGTTGATGCAAGGGCTTGCAGCAGCCAATGTGACACCGCACGGAGATGGACTATATCGCTCCACACCCTCAAACTTAATGGTAACTACTCACAGGTTCGCTCGCCTCTCTACCAATCGGCTTAGCTGTGCAACCTGCAAGAGAAGGTTCGCATTGTTCGATACTCGATACCTTCCACCACGCGTCCTTTCTTACAGGGCTGATTATATTGACTGCGATTCTGCTTGAATATGTACATTAATTTACATGAAGCCTAGATGGCTTTAGAGTATAGAGTTCAAATATGTGGGCGTGTGGTCCCCCACGAGTTAGTTGCTCTCCGCGTACGTCCACAAATGGAAGTTGAATCTTCCTTGCCTCTTGTTATCGATATCTCTATTATAAGAAGCTTTGTGCTAGCACTTGGGTCGTCCAATTCCTCATCGTCGCTTGGACACTATGTCTAAGTTGTCGCCAGAGCTCCTTGCTTTCTTGGCAACTATACCTGCGGGAGTCCCACCAGAGGGAACCGAGTCCAATTTCATCGATCCACCATGGAGGGGAGGTGTACTTATTATACTTCATGCGACATTCCTGCCATTGATGTTAATGGCCATCATAATTCGTATGATTGTAAGGTTTCGAATAGTGGGCCAGCTTGGATGGGATGATTGTCGGTTTTCCTCCACCCCAAACAGACGTCTATTCGCTAATCCAAACTCATAGACACTTGTTGCGTTGCAGCCTTGGCTTCAGTCTCCTACTCAGTGTGTATCTTCAACAGTTTTCGTTTCGGCTTCGGCAGACACATCTGGGATGTCCACGCAACCCTCGTGGTAGATGTGAATCATGTGCGCCAGTTAACCGCAAACATCATCGCCTACCCGCTCGTCTGCATCTTCGTCAAACTGTCAATCTTACTCCTGTACCGTCGCCTGTTCTGGTCAAATGACTTTCAACGCCGCGGAGTGATCGTGGGTTTTGTCATTTTGGGGACGTGCTATGGCCCTTATCTAGGAACACAGATCTACATCAACTACAAATGCACCTCTGAAGCTTACGTCTTGCACCAAAGCTTCTGCAGTAAAGCACAGTGGCCTAACATCGGTGGTGCTATAGTCAATGTCATTACTGATTTCTACATCCTCTTACTGCCTCTTCCATGTCTCCTAACACTGGAAATCGAGTTTCGAAGGAAGGTCGGGTTGTGCTGCATATTCCTAGCCGGTCTACTCGCGTGCCTCATCTCCATCGCACGTCTCATTGTCATCATCAAAACCCTAAACCTGGATGACTTTACCGTAAGGATAACTGGCTCTTTGATTTTGCCCTACCCCCTTCTATCATGTTTCGTCTCATGTACTCCAACTACTCCTTACATATTTCCTAGAAAGGGAACTTGCTCTTCTTCTGCTCTTAAAACACTCTTGAAGAAGAAATAGCTAACTTCCCCGTGATCTAGTGGAATATGGCTGAGACATCTGATTTATCGTTAGTTCTACATCCCCATCTATACTACTATATATCTCCTAACTCTATGCCCAACAGAGTTGTAGAAGTCAACCTCGCAATCATCTGCGCCTGCACGAGCACACTCCCCCCCTTCATCGCGCGCTCCAAGCTCCTCGGCAGCGAACTCTTCTCATCCTTCCGCTCCAGCCTCCGCGAACGCTCCTGCAGACTAAGCAAAGCAGAAGCAGAAACCCCCCCACGCTCATCCACTCGCACGCACAACTCGAAAAGGTTTTCTAACTCCGCTGCACATGCGCGTGGTGGCCAGTTACCGCTTTCCAGTCCAAGGGCCTCGAGCACGGCGGAGTGGATCCCGTTGGATGATAATGAGCTGGCGGCGGGGAAGCGGCTGGGGCATTTTGAAAAGAGGTTTGAAGCTGGGGAGAGGGGTCTTGGGTATTTGTCGAGGAAGATGGAGTTTGATGATTATGATTATGATAGTGGGAGGAGGGTGAATGGGCGTTTAGGCGGAGTTTGATAGTTTAATTTTGAAAGGGGGGCTAGCTATGGATGGGATGTGTCTGTGATATATTACCTATAGTGAAATGCCTTGGTATCTTGGCTTGGGTTTTTCTCGCCTGAAAAAAATAATAATAAGAAAAAAATCAATCATAAAACATTCTCAGCTTGAGTGGTAATGTAGGCAACGAGGTAAATGTTCACAAGTCAATCCCAAAACAGAAGACGAGAGGAATCCACCTGTTTCAGGTTGCAAATAAATCATCAGCGTTAAGTGTCGTTCACTGAAAACCCCCTTAAGCGTGCTGAGGAATTAAGCGAAGCGAGCCCCTTTCTACACCTACCACCTACCCCTTCCCTTCCCCAACAGACAGTGTACCACAACGTAAAGACGTGGAAGCACATTCTGCATATCGCCGATAAAATCCCAGCGCAAAGCAGCTCGTTGCATGCATGTCCTATGCACCCGCACCTGGAAAGGTTTGTTTCCGCCAAGGTTTTCACTTTCTGGTTCGGCTAATGAATGAATGAATATTATGCATTAGGAGGGAGGTTGCGACTTGTTCTCTTCTAGGCGTGGATTGTAATGGTAAGGGTAACAGTACTAATCTGGATGGGTTTTCAACAACTCCTTCCTCGTGTGTCTTATCATTTACTTCTCTTTCTTTAATCTCCCCACTTTATATTGTCTACAATTTAGATACGCTTGGAGTGTCATTCCCAAATACAATGCTTTTATCAAGCATAGCAGTCTCTTGCCACGGCCTATCAGAAAGCTTTTGCTGCTGTCGAGCATCCTTTTTAGCCAACCATCTTAGAGCGATTTCGTTGGCGATCGGATTCCCGTCTCTCAGCGCATCTTGAACAAGCAATGTCCCAGCAACGAACCATCCCAGACTTTCCATAATCTCTGGACTGTGAAATTGTAGCTCAGACCGGTCCATTGTCGCGACTTGCTCTTTGATTCGCCGCAGCTCGGTCAGCAGTATTCGGTACTGGTAGTCGAAGGATCCAGCCTTGGCTGCAAAGTCCCTGCACCAGTTTTCGAGTGTATCTAATACTTTCTGCCCCTCGCGACCGGTGAGGACGCGGATAGTGTCGTCGGCCATGATGTTTGATGTGCCTTCCCAAATAGTCATCACGTTCGCATCTCGAAATATCCTGGCGATATTTAGTTCCGGATCGTCGTTGTTTTCGAGATATCCGACTCCTCCTAAGCTCTCCATGGATGCCCTCAAGCCATTTACCGCGGCTAATGATACAAGTGCCTTGGCTATCGGCGTCAATAGTCGTAGAAAAAGTCTGGCTTGTTCCACGGATGATACGAGGGAGGACTGTTGGACTGACGCAGCATGTTCGCTGATGCCAAGCATGGAGACGGCGAAGAGTGCTAGCATGGTATGGGCTTTATACTCAACATGCTCCTTTGCCATACTTTTGACGTGTACGGGGACATCCAGAAGCAATCTCCCGCCCCCGACTCTTCGGACGCGAGCGAAAGCTCGAGAGATAGCCAATCCACGACCTAGATATCCGATTGATCCAATGGCAGTGTGTAATCTTGTCAGCGTCAAGACCGTGCTAATCTGTTTCACTCCAACGTCTTTCTTCCCAAGCTGGTGAGCTCGCATGCCTTTGAGCTCTAATTCCGCCGTCGGCAGAGCTTTCGTTCCAAGTTTGTTTTTGAGTCGTTGAGGATTGATGCCGTTGAACTCAGCGACTAGATGCCCATTGATGAGTCTCTGCCTCTTGATCGGAGCATAAAAGACGCTGAGGTTATCAGAATTAGGTGTTTTTGCCAGCAAAATCGTCATGTCCGCATCTGTAGCTGAGGAGAACCACTTGTACCCGTCGACCCACCAATTACCTAAACTACCTCCATCCACCGACTTGAGATTTTGTTGCTCTGATGACTCGGTTTCCGTCAAAGGTCTTGCTCTTGTCTCCGTGCCGCGCACATCAGAACCACCCGCTCGCTCAGTCATCCACTGACCACTTGTCCACGCAACGGCCGGATCTCGACTTGTCAGCTTATGAAGAACGCCTTGATACAGCGCCTGTTCCTCTGTATCCAGATCTTTTCCCTCCTGTATATGCTTTTTCAGTAGTGCTGCAGCACCATCTTGCATAGCACTCGGACAGGTAACCAGCCCCGAACTGGGACTCCACAGAATGATCCTCAAAAATTGCAACACCCTATCGTAAATCCCAAATCTACCTTCATATCCCGTTGCAACGGTCCCTTGCTTTAACCCCAAGGCTTGAAGATTGCGCCATCCTTCGCTCGTGATCAATTTTGCCTGAGATCGGCCAAAGGTATCCTGGTGGCGTAGAGACGGGGGATTCTCCTCGGCGTTTACGATCCAATTGAGGACTTCTGGCGATATCACGCGCTGGCTCCAGTCCGAGAATTCAGAGCGAGTTTGTTGTTGGATATCTAGAGGCAGGAAGAAGGATATGGCACGTTGGAAGATCTCGTCCTCTTCGGCCTGGGATATGACTTGGGGTTTGGGCTGGAAAAAGCCCGAGGTTGCGCTTGAAGGGGCTGGATCTGGCATTTTGGTGTATAGTTTGTTTTTCTAGCAGAATGATGTAGAGATTAGATGTGTAGGATGGGGATTGCAGGAAATATGTGAAAGTTATATGCAGTAGGTATAGCTTCACTTCATTGCCGGGGTGGCCGAGGCTCATGCAGGCAAGTCCCGAGATGCACTGCACTGCGCACCCCACCCCACCCCACATTTACGCGAGTCTGCAACAACCACGACACGACCCGACCCCTCCGAGCCCTCCTTTTTCATTGTGCTCACTATAAAGAATCCATTAACGCTGCTATGTAGCTTGAAAAAGGCAACACCAAGGATACCTTTACCTCAATGTTTAAAAAGGAGAGTCTCGCTATACCACTGGATATGGAGTAAGCTTGGCTACCCATGTTTCTGCTATGCCGCATCATATACACATTATTCTTCTTCGGGCTGAAAGTAGAGAATGAGACGAGAAACAGAGGAATTACAAATGTATGGGAATTGTGAAATTTGGTCGACTTTGTAGCTGTTATTTCGCCGAATGGAGAGGCCTATTGAGACATCGAACTCGGGAAGCTTCTCTCCATTCGATCATGCCAGTAATATCAAAATATTCTTCCATGAGAATGTTGATATAGTGTAAGTCCACATACATGGCAGAATGGGAATAGATCGTGTAGATATTGATCGATGATGCTGGACCGCAGTGCGTGTTCGAGGATCCAGGACGCGGCGAGCAACTAGCTCTCGATACTTATAATGGCAAGCCATTCATCCAACGAGAATCAAAATCCCATATAAATGGCATGAACCACCACCGCAATGTGATTAGTACGGTGAGTGGTATCTGAAGGAGATGACAGACCCCCCCCTAAAACCAAACTCTGCAACAGAGAAGCTTGTTGATTTCAATATCAAAATAATTGATCCTTGCAGAACGCGATATTAACAAAACGAGCTCCGATGAGAGAGTATCAAGGGATATTATTTTGAGTAGAAATATGAATTCTTGGTGGCATACAGAAAGATACAGGGTGAAAGTAATAGTCCATATTGTTGATTCTCGACAGCAACCCTGGAAGCGAGCTCAATCTCTACAGAACGAAAGGTGCATACTTAGGAAGGAGAAAGGACAACAATGAATCCAAAGAAAAAAAAAGACACTATGTATTAATCCAAAAGCGGCAGATCCAAATTATCCTATAAATTATATCTTGAACCGTCACGTGTGGCTATGTGAATTCTGCAGAGTTGGATTGGTTAGCTTCCCCCGCATCTCGGACAACGCCAAGCCAAGAAAATACAAGATCAGAAAAGGGCTGCTTGAATTGCCTTCCTTCCTTCTCCCTTCACCAATTCCTAGTACACGACAGGCTCATTTCAATGTGACTATGAACATGATCGAAAATCAAGTTACGGACCTCAACTACCTTGCCGAATCCCCCATTGCGCTGTCGGGCAATATGAACGGCCAGCGACAGACCTCGAGTGCGGAGAGTCCCGCAGAAAACGGGGCTGGGAGCGGAAAGAAAAGAACGTCGGACGACATGAACGGCAATAACAGTGGAGGAACTGGGGCGACACATACAAGGGCGAAGAGGAACAGATACATATCTATCGCATGGTACGTGCAGATATTGCCTGCGACAGGAGTGCAGTAGTGCTGGGGGAGACGAGATGATTCAAGATCAAGATCACCGTATCTTCCGCATACTGGAGGGCCCGGCATGTCCGTCAACAGATGGCTAAGAGCCAGCAGCGGAGCATGACATATGTTTGCGGGCTGGAGCAAGGCTCATCCATTGACTTCGTCTGCTCTGAATCCGCCTCGTATCCAACCTAGCCGTCGTCTCCTGGGCTTTCTGCATCGGGGATATTCCCGCGGCGTAGTCAAAATCGTAAACGGAGTTGTAGAATAATACTGACATGAGATGACAGTAACGAGTGCAAAAGACGCAAGATCAAATGCAATGGAAACACCCCCTGCCAACGATGCGGAAACTTGAATCTCGACTGCCAGTATGCCCCGAATTGCTGCACGAATGGCTTCAAAGAGTCAGAGGAATTCCGGCAGATGAATTCGCATATTGCTTCACTTCAAGAGCAGGTGGATGATTTATACGCGAATCTATCTTCTCTACGGTCCAGTGGAGAAGCATTGGCCTTTCCCCCTCAATCTGAGAGATCGATGTCAATGTCACAAACGGCACCTCGTTCTCCGCTGTCCAAATATCGTTCGACACCGAGACATCCCTCTTATCGTGGCCCTACAAGCTCTGCATTCAGTATGGATGTTGCAAAGACCACTCTTCATAACATGGGATATCAAGGGCTTGGAGATGAGGTGATGATGACTCAGGATGCTACTCCTCTTCCATCTCCCCCTGCAATCCAAGCACCCTCCCTAGCCAGTATCAATGGAATCCCGCATAATGACCCAACTAGGGACCCCCTATTGTCGATACACAAGAAAGAGATGATTCGACTTTGTCGGGTCTATGAAGAGGAGATGGGTATCATGTACCCTGTGGTTAACATTGAACAAGTAATTATACACGGGACTAATGTCTACAATTTCCTCAACGCGGCCTTCAGAACAGGCCTTGCTTCTACTACTGAGCCAGGTAGAGGCATACACGACGAGCAGTCCCTTGTCTTGAAAATGGTCTTAGCCTCTGCAGCAGTTGTAGAGGGCGACGGACAGAGTGAACTCGGGAATCAGCTGTTTGAGAGCGTGAAAGAGATTGCAGATCGTTATCTTCACAGAGAAGCAGTCGAGATCAAGAATCTCCCGTTCTTGACCCTTGTTGTAAGTTTGTTCGATTTCTCAAGTTCAAATCTACAAATCAAAAAGGACGAGGAAATCAATCCAGCCCTGGTACAGATTGGTGTTCAAAGAGAGGGAGACTGAGAAAGCGCCACTCCCCAGCTTACTATTGGCCCTGCAAACGGACGAAATTGATCCTAGTATCAAGCCAGCGTAGTTGTCGGCACTTCCATAAATGACGTTTTAATTGCCAGATGCAGCGGACTGCCTGAAGATTTCCATTTCTTGTTTTGATACCCTCATTTCAAGATACAAGTTTTGGTCAAGTGCCAAAGATGGTTAGACTGTTCCATTCTAACTTATCTTCAACACCGGAGGTGGCAAAGGCTAGTCCTCTAGAGCCATGAATCCAGGAACCCATCTTTGTGATATTAAGCTACGAGAAAATTCAGCAGTTTGATGTGCTAACAAGACTGACTAGGCTATTTATCACTTCCACTGCGACGAGGAAGCTTTGGCATGGCGTATCATTGGACAAGTTGCTCGAATGAGTATCGAATTGGGCTTACATCGACGAGACTCACTACTTAGGGTTATTACTGATGAAGAAGATCGGTCAAATGCCATTAAGCTGTTCTGGTCGATCTATGTTCTGGATAGAAGGTGGAGCTTCGGAACTGGTATGCCGTTTGCTTTGCAAGATGCGGACATTGATCCGAACCTGCCAGAACCTGTAAGTTGAAATCCTCCGCCACGCTGATGTAGTGAGTGTTGATTTGTACAGGATATTCCAATTCCATATCTTAAAGTGATGATCGCCTACTCTCGGATTGGCTCCAAAGTATGGCGTTCAGTCTGCTCTTTCGCCCCTACGCCAAGCCCACCTGTAAACGTCGAAGAGATAGGCTACCTCGACTACCAAATCCTCCAATGGCAAAAAAGCATCCCACCAGAACTCCAACTTCCCACAACATCAGTCCCCCAAACCTCATCCCGCGCCATCCACCGCCTCCAGATCATCCTCTACCTCCGCGCCAATCAAATGCGTATCCTGATCTACCGCCCCGTCTTGCACACAGCCAGTTCCATCCAAGAAAACCTCGCCTACGCCCACACAGTGGTTGAGCTCGCCAAAGACACTATTCGCGCCCTCACGCATTTGAACCAAACTACAGATATCTATCGCTGCCAACAAGTTTGCTTCAACTATTTCCTTACCTCGGCCATCGGAGTCATCTTCCTCGCAAGCTGCCACGCCCCAGTGCATTTTAGCTCCATCTGCCGCGATGAATTCTACATGGCTTTAGACCTAGTCAAGGGCTTCAGCAATAAATCATTTGTTTCTAAACGCCTCTGGAAAACCATCAAGGGCCTCAAGGAAGTCGGCCCTAAGCTAGGTCTATCACCTGACGTTAATGGTTCCGAGGATCCACATTCTTCTGCTGCGTTAGCTATGGCTGATCTTGCTGGTCATGAGATTTCGGGACTGGGAAATGGCTATGAGGGTGGTATGAATGGGATGAATGGGGCTAGTAATGGCCCGAACGGGTTCCAGATGAGTCTTGATATGACGAGTCTTTTTGAGGCGGCGTTGGGGAGCGTGAGGATGAATGGGAATGGGCAGAATACAGGAACACCGTATAATGGGAATGTGCCGCTGGATGGAGATGCGTTGTCGGGGATTGGGAGTAACGTATTTGGGGGCGATGAGGAGTTGTATAGGCAGATGAAGGAGTTATTTTAGCGTGGTGGTGTTGGGTTGAGTTTGTTGGGTATTGCGGGTGTATTGGTCGGTCAGTCACAGGTGTGTAAGGCTCATTTGCTTTTACTTCGTACACCTCAAAAGTGTGGTCAACATTTTTACAAGATCTATGGCTTTTACAAACCACGACTATGCATCGCTCCTACCTAAACCTGAATCGCACTCTCAATAGTCCCCACACACTCCCCAAAGCCAACCCTCGCCCCATCCTCCCCACAAACCCCGCGTATAGTAACCGTATCTCCATCCTTCAAAAACTTCCTTACATCCATACCCTTTATCATAATCTCCTTCTTGCCCCCCTGACACGCCTCCAACAAACTCCCCAAATCCCCTCCCCGTTCACTATTCCCACTAATCGTCCCACTCCCCAGCAAATCCCCGACGTTCATCGGACATCCCCCAATGCTATGATGCGCGATCATCTGCGGAAAACTCCACAGAAGATGCTTGCCACTGACTTGGCTGATATTCGTCGTATCGCCTTCCGGCGTCGTCAGATCAACTTCAAGCTGGATATCATACACGCTATCATCCCTCGCCTCCCTCAAATGCGGCAACACCCCTGTACCATTCTGCATCTTCTCCACCCGGAAGCCCTCCAACGCACTCGGCAGCACAACCCACGCGCTAACCGTGGTGCCGAAATTCTTCGCGTTGAACGGGCCGAGCGGTACATATTCCCACGTCTGGATATCGCGCGCGCTCCAATCGTTCATGAGCACGAAGCCGAAGATGGCTGCTTCTGCTTCTGCCCCGATGCGGATCGGGGTGCCGAGTGGGTTGGAGGCGCAGAGGAAACACCCGAGCTCGAGTTCAATGTCGAGGTTCCGGCAGGGGGAGAGGATGGGATGAGGGGGGGACGCGGTCTTGTCGAGGAGGATTTGCCCGTTGGGGCGCCGGATTCGTGTCCCGGATATGACGACGCTGGAGGCGCGGCCGTGGTAGCCGACGGGGAGGTGTGTGTAGTTTGGTTGTAGGGCGTTGGCGGGGTCGCGGAACATGGAACTGGGAGGTGGATGGTTAGAATGGGTTTGGGTTTGGGGAAAGGAAATAGGGGAGAGTGGAAGAGGTAAAAGAGGACATACCCAACGTTGAAAGCATGGTTCTTGCCGGCATAGAAATCAGTGTAGTCGCCAATTTGCATTGGGAGATGGGTTTTCGTCTCATGTTTTGGTAAGAGAGCCTCTTTTTGTAACGAGGCATTGTCTTTTAGGATTTGCGGGTTGGACGTGGATTCTGAGAAGATGTCTTGGATATATGTGCGGACGGAGTTATGTGTTTGCTGGCCCAGAGCTGCAAATACATTCAGGGTTGGTTGGGAGAAGATTGTGAGGGGATCTTTGAGGGATGGGAGGCCGCTGAAGCCATTTGCTTTGGAGAAGGCTTTGAGGTCAAGGACGTGGTTTCCGATTGCGATTGCAGGACGCTTTTCGGTTGGGTTGTTCTTGGAGTTTATGATACCAAAGGGGATATTGGAGAGGGAGAAATCACTGTCTGGGGGAATGGATAGCCATGATTTGAGGGGTGCCATTTTGGTGGTGAGGGGTCGGATGGGGATGTTGATCAAAGCGTGTAGGTTCTTGTGTAAGGGTCTGGGGATGGAAGCTGAGAATATTTTGAGCATAGAGGAGTGAGAGTCGCACCAAGACTACTTTCTCAACCACCCAAACCTTCTCAAGTGTTGTCTTTGCAGTTTGATGGAGCTCCCCACCACGGTAGCTTGATAGCTTGAGGTGGGGTTAATGAGCTGCGGAAGCTTTTCCGCCTCCTCATTAGACAAAACAGTCGGATAGGGGGTGCTATGGGAAGAACATGGGTGTGCAACTATAAAGAAAGTAAAAAGGGGTAAAACTCACGCACGGCTTTCCCTCAACGTAACATACCTTTCCTACCTACCTTGCTTACCTATTGAGTAGCGCCCTTATTCTAAACTTGATAGGACACCCGCTTTGAGTAGTCATCATTATAGTCTTACAGACTTTCCTCTATCTCCACACATGTTCCCGATTTATTTGGGTACTTCATTTATCAAGTTGCATGTCTAGAAAAGATCATCCCCCACAGAGCGCTTTTTGTTCCGCTGGCCTACTGTAGTGGCGTCTGGGGAAGCTGCAAGCTACCCCACCAATCCCATCGCATGTAATGTAAGGTAGTGGGGTTGAATTATCACACCTATTGTATTTCGCTACACTCTCCCTGTGCATCCATCGCATCCTCTTAAAAAGACAATGTCTTTCCGTTATCCTGAAGTTCCGTAGGCTTTCCAACCTTTACAGTATTCACCCGTCTTGTCCCTTCCTCACCCCAGCCATGTCTTACCAAACCATTAGCATAGCGATTGCCGCCGTTATTTTGTTCATTGTGAGATATCTGAACCGGACAGACACGCCGAAAGTTAAGAACCTACCCGAAATACCAGGAGTCCCGCTGTTTGGAAATCTTTTACAATTTGGAGATAGCCATGCCAAGGTTGCTGGTAGATTGGCAAAGAAATTCGGGCCGGTCTTTCAAGTGAGATTGGGGAATAGAGTATGTTCTTTCTTCCCATTAATTTGGTAGAGCTGACATTGAACAAATAGCGTATCATATTTGCAAACACCTTTGACTCTGTCAGGCATTTATGGATTGCAAATCAATCTGCCTTGATCTCACGTCCCACCCTTCATACCTTCCATACAGTCGTATCCAGCTCTCAAGGATTCACTATTGGCACTTCACCGTGGGATGAATCCTGCAAACAACGCCGAAAGGCAGCAGCAACTGCTCTGAACCGGCCCGCGGTGCAAAGTTACATGCCAATCATCGACCTGGAGTCGAATGTTTCAATCAGAGAACTTCTTGAAGACAGCGGAAATGGCAAGAAGGATATTGACCCAGTTGCATATTTCCAACGTTTCGCTTTAAACACATCCTTGACACTTAATTATGGATCAAGAATCGACGGCAAGATCGACGATGCATTACTACAGGAGATCTGTGATGTGGAGCGAGCTATCAGTAACTTCAGATCTACTAGCAATAACTGGCAAGATTACATTCCTTTGATGCGCGTATTACCAAGCTCTAGCAGTGGGGCTGTGGAGTACCGGGAGAGAAGAGACAAATACTTGACTTTCCTGCTGAACAAGCTCAAGAAGCAAATCCAAGAGGGGTCAGACAAGCCATGTATCACGGGAAATATCCTCAAAGACCCAGAGGCGAAGTTGAACGAGAGTAAGTAGCTTCGGTCTGGATACTAGAATCTCGCTGACTATGAATGAAAGATGAAATCAAGTCCATCTGCTTAACCATGGTCTCCGCTGGTCTTGATACTGTCCCCGGAAATCTCATCATGGGCATCGCCTACCTCTCGTCCGAGCACGGCCAAGAAATCCAAAAACGCGCCTACGACGAAATCATGAAAGTGTACCCCGACGGAGACGCCTGGGAGAAATGTATCATCGAAGAAAAAGTACCCTACGTGACTGCGTTTGTGCGAGAAGTGCTGCGGTTCTTCACCGTTATACCTATTTGCTTGCCGAGGACCAGTATCAAGGATATCAGATATGAGGACGCCATTATCCCGGCTGGAAGTACGTTTTACATGGTGAGTCCCTCCTTGAAACCAAATTCAAAAGTAAGTGAGAAGCTAATTTTGAAAATAGAATGCCTGGGCCGCCGACTTCGACGAATCCCACTTCAAAGATGCCCGCACCTTCTCCGTCGACCGCTACCTGCACAACCCCGAAGGCTCCGGCACCCCGCACTACGCCTACGGCGCCGGGTCCCGCATGTGCGCTGGATCCCATCTCGCGAACCGCGAACTCTTCACCGCGTTCGTGAGGTTGATTGTGGCGTTCCATATTGATCCTCCAAAGGAAGCTAAGGATCGTCCCATTCTGGATGCGTTGGAGTGTAATGCTATACCGACGAGCTTGACAACTGATCCGAAGCCGTTTAAGTGTGGGTTTAGAGCAAGGGATTTGGGGAGTTTGGAGGGGTGGATGAGGGATAGTGAGGTGAAGACTAAGGAATTGTGAGGGGGAGGTTGTGAGGGAGAGGAGGTGTGGGTTGGGATGGGGTTGTATATACTGACATACATCATACAAGGCGTTTCCAAAATGAATATGAAGCTTTCATAATCATTAAACTCCCTCTATATGATAGAAAGTGAATAGTGTGCGAGTTTTTTAAAGAGGCAGGATCAAAGCAGTTGCTCCCTAATAGCTTAGCATATAAATATTTACCCTCTAGGACTGATATTCACAGATTAAAAACATAATACAACGTTAGACAATTATATCCAGTGGAAGAGAGCTCGCCAATGCTTCACGTGAGATTATTATTCTCTCGATCCTTCTCTGCTTGAGCCCCTCCCGCCTATCACTCTTTCTCAGCATCTCACCACTCCTCCTGGTATCTCATCCTAGGATTTCGCACTACTATCTGTATAAACTTGCTGTTAAACCATATCTTCATTCCTTAATTAACTGACTCACTATCCTATAAATAGCGAATTCAGCTTCATCGGTACTGTCACTCGAATAACAAACAGCAATCAGAGATCGAGATGCTCTAGGGTTGGAAACGGGATAAGCAGATCTCGATCTCCACAAAGCCCTAGGGCGACGATCTCCCTGGGAGAACTTTCTCTATTGTCATTTTCTAAGTTGAGGCCCGGGAAGGATATATATACCTTTGTCTTTGTGGGGCCTAGAGGGACATTGAATCAAACTAACACATTCTCAAATCCATTCTCCGAGAAAAAGATGCGCTTAGGATTTGAAGTTTCTATAAGTATATCTATCTATGAGATAGTCTACTTTCTGCCATGACATTATCAGAGGACCTGAAAATGAATTGCCCCTACACCTTGCTTTTGCCTTCTCGCCAGCGCAAGTACCACTAATTTCAGTCACGTTTTGCTAATTGCCTCATTGAGAAAGAGACGCGCCAAAGTTGCTGTTTTGACTGGGTGTGAATAGCTGTCAAGTGGTTCTTTTCCTGCTGTCAAAATCAGTTTCGTTCATTCGTTGGTTTATTCGTTGCCATGATATGAAACAGCTGACGATTCATGGCCCGGGATTGATGAGTTCACGCAACCATCTAGTATTTCGCTCCAGACATGGTTCAGGATACGTAGGACATTTACTAGTGACTTTTGCCCTTTTCAAACCTTAATGAAAAGATGACAGCGAGATTGGCAAGGGTTTTAGGGAATCCATCACGATTGACAAATTGGACTGGTTCGTTTGAAAGATAGGTGAGAAGTATATATATTTCGTCAAGCGGTTCTTTAGGGAACGCGTGCGGCGTACCGCAAATTTCATGTTGAATATCCAAGTCTTTGATGATTTCAAGTGTATTTTTGTATATAAAACAATGGATTAGCTAAGCTGTTTCTCATTATTCCGATCATTGTGGGTGCAGTAAGCTCTGTTACCTAAATTTTTCTTAATCCCACGCAAATGTTGTAGCATGCCGCCAAGTTCCGACTCCAAAGTCAAATCATATTACCGTACCTCACTTCATGTATAGTGAGGAAGCTGTCCCTGATTCATCTCAGCCTACGCTCCATTCCCACTTACACTCTTCCCAATATCTAACCCCGCCGCGCCCCACCATCGTCACCATCTACCAAATTACTCACCCTCTTCACCCCCTCCGGAACCTTAAAATGCGCCGGCAACGGCGTCCAGCTCTCTTCATTATACCCCTCTTGCACCTTGTTACACTGCTTCAGCCCCCAATCCGTAACACCCACCATCAGACAACTCTCAAACATAAACGCCATGCTACCCTCTCCAACCTTCATCGGCTTGAGCTCTGCATTCGAAGCCTTGTCATGCGTACTAGAGTCAGGACCGTGAGCCGACATGATGTTGTGTAGACTCGCACCAGCAGGCCTGAAGCCACCACCTGACTTGGCGTCGTATTCGCCGCCGATCAGACCCATGAATTCGGACATGGTGTTGCGGTGGTACCAGGGAGGGCGGAAGGTGTCTTCGCCGACTAGCCAGCGGGGAGGAAAGATCACGAAGTCGGCGATGGAGGTGCCGACGTGGTCGGAGGGTGCGGAGAGGACGGTGAAAATACTTGGGTCGGGGTGGTCAAAGGATATGCTGCCGATTGTGTTGAAGCGCCCTAGGTCGTATTTGTATGGGTAGTAGAGACCATGCCAGGCTACGACGTCGAAGGGTGTGTGTGCTTGACTTGCAGCAAATAGATGACCGTTGAATTTGGAGATGATGTTGTATTCTCCACTGGTATCTTCGTCAAATGCAGCAACTGGCGCTTGGAAATCCCTCGCGTTGGCCAAGCAATTCGAACCAATAGGACCCAATTCTGGAAGTTGGAAATGGCCCTGGTATAATTCCAAGATATATCCTCTGACAGGACCAGCTGGAAGTTCTACTCGGTATCGAATACCTCTAGGAATAATGCAGATCTCGTTCGGTCTTACAAGAATCCGTCCCAATTCCGTCTGAATATCCAGCACCCCATGCTGCAACACAATCAAAAAGTCCCCATCAGCACTATAAAACGCATCATTCTTACTCATACTCTTCCCCGCAGCAAAAATAAAAATCCCGAGTCCCGCCTTCATCGTCGGATCACCAGCTCCCGCAACCAATTTTAAGCTATGCACCCAATCGACCGTCTCGTCCATATCGAACGGATCCCAGCGTAGCTGGTTAGGGACCTGGTGGATTTTGTCACCTTCTGGGTTTGTGTTGTATGTAGAGGCTTCACGGGGGATGAAGGGGGAGTGTGCGGCTGCTGGGAGGATCCGGTAGAGCCATGATTGCTGATTTTCGTGGCGGGGTGCTGTGAATGCTGTGCCGGACAGCTTCTCAGCGTAGAGGCCGTAGGGAGGTTTTTGGGGAGAGTTGGCCCCTATTGGGAGAGCTCCTGAGACGGCTTCTGACCTGAGAAATTGTCAGTGTGAGTTTCAGTTGGTATAATTTTAGAACTTACTCGTGGTAAGAATTGAAGCCATTCTGGTATTTGTACTTCTCGGGGGTAGTAAACGTTGTGACAGGCATGATCAGATGAAAGGAGATGGCAGTACTTAACAAGCTTCAAGAGAGATAAGACGGATGTTGGGAGAAAGAGCAAATAACTACTTAGCGTTGCTTATTCTATTTTCATGGCCTTATGTACTCGAGTAGGACAAACTGATGCTGGGGTGAGGTGAAGCTCATCATCCCCGCAAACGGCTTAAGCTTCACACACTGCCGAAGCTGGGGGAGGGACGGAACGAGGCCGCGGTGGGTTCCGCGACCATGCAGTGCCGGAAGCCGACATCAACTTCACCCTTCACTCTCCACTTCACTTCACTTCACTTCACTTCACTTCACTTCACTTCACTTCACTTCACTTCACTTCACTTCACTTCACTTCACCCATTTTCACTCTTTCTACTATTTTGACTCGTACTTGTATTATAAGCTTCCTGTCGTGGAAGTTCCGGCTTTGGTGCTGTGTCTGTATACCGAAGACCGATATCCGGATGCCGCTTTGTTGATTTTGCCACGCCACATCACCGGAATCTTTGAGCTGGTCGTTGGTAAGTACCCAACTTTGGGCTTATGTTCCGTGAGTGAAACCAATTCGGGTAGCGGCTTCCCTTCTTCTAGACAGCAGTTTTGGTGATGCCGTATCTGCAGGATGAGGACTCTGAAGGGAGTTGGAGCTGGAGCGATCTTTTGGAATGTTTTGGCAGTTGAAATTTGACCAGCCAGTGTTGGACCATGGTTCCAGATGGTCGGGGCAAGTGTTTTGAGTTTTCATCTCGCTCTTGGCATCAGCCATTTCCTTGGATAGGCTGGAGCAGCGCTCATACGTCTGCGCCAGTTGGCCTAGCCCTATGGCTGAGATATGTTCACGAAATAGAATGAGAGTTTATAGCCCGCTTAGGGTGTTGTGGACTTCCACTTCAAAACCCAAAGGCAGCTCACCTGTAAGAGGATTACCATGTTTGGTGGCAACGTGTAGCACGTAACACTTTCCCTATCGGTACTCGCTTGTCATTTGCTATGTACTGTACTATGAGAACTGATTTTCTTTTTATCATGAAACTTTCTATGACTATTTGTCACAGCTCATCGGCCCGTCACAGTTCAGGCATTCGCCTTCTTGAGGGAAAAGTGGTTTCTGCTCAACGAAGCAAGACCATTCAACCTTGCAGCTGTAGCTCTTGAACGTTGGATCTCTCGTTTCGGTCGAATTGGAGAGCTGTCTCGTGGTAAAGTGACCATTGGTTCGCCAGTTCTCTTTGAAGGCGATATTTCTTTTTCTTGTCTTTTGCCGACGAAGGCTCGTTTAGAAGATGGTTTAGTCGGGCGCCATCATACAATCATGCAATCATGGTGGTCATGTGTGAAGCTTATACATGGCTGTCATCAGGAATTGACGATGGCATCAAGGTCGCTGGCTGTGCTTATCGTCGATGTGGCCCTCGTGATTTAGACCCAGAGATATCTGGGGAGTCTTGTCCATCGGCATCTCATGCTTGTACTTGCACCCTATCTGTGTGACAGCATAACCCTCCTGAATCCACTTATCACAGTAGATCTTCTCTCTGCGAAGGTGAAGCCTCAGGGCCGCGCCATGGTCCTCCACCAATCTGGGGATCAAGGCCTGTACAAACAAGATCAAAGAGCAGAGCGCATCATGGTAACGTCAAATGCTTGGTGAGACCAATTGGCCTCCGCGGTTGAGTCTCCTTTGTTTTGCCTGTCTCGGCGCAAAAGTAGATGGCGACGTCTAATTTGAAGTCAGCTTTCTCTTTGGCGGGACGATGGTGGAGGGATGGAAAATATGCTGCATGCTGCCCACCCAAAGTCGAAAGGATTGGGCTTTTGTTGGGACATACCACTGAAGGAGACTTTGACATTGACGCGTTTTAAAACATGTACATAGATCACTGCCAGCCTGCCAGGTCTCGCCTCTGCGGAGGTTATATGACGAGAGTATGAGAGTCAATTCTAGGAGTCACAGTCAATTTCAGGCGGAACGAAATACTTGCTCAGAACTTACGAGAGGTGGAGGTACAAGCTCGTTAGCATTGAGCTTGACGTTTAGTAGTTGCTTGCCATAGTTGTTGATAATTGTGGTTGGTTCTGGTCGGCGTTCTTGTTGTGTGGGACAAAGAAAGGAAGAACGAAGAAGGTGCGCGTCGAGGAAGGAGATATCAGTCAAGCGAACTAGCACAACTCGCTCACCGAGTCAACCCCGGAGACTGCCAAAAGTCTAGCCCAAGGCATCCAAATATAGGTTACTCTGATATTCAAAGGCACTTTCTTTTTCAGTATCCCACCCATGCGAATACTCTCCATCCCCTCTCCTGAGAGTTACTCCTACTTCCAACAACACTACTTCTCGTACAGCACACTCGCAGCCAGTAACATCGCGCCTACTTTCAGCAAGACTCCCCATTGCTACCGCCCCCTCTCTGCATTCGACCAAACCTTCAACTACCGTACCAGCTTCGCATCATACCTTCTCGACTTCGATTCCAGAACGCCTCGCAGCAGCATACACATAGATAAACCGCGCAATAGAGGCAACAAATAGTCATGATTAGAAGAATCTAAGGAGTCCAGGTATCCACAATCTAGAAAGCAATGTATACCTCGTTGACTCGAATCAAAAGAACACCACGCAATCTCAGACAAACACAGCAACATCGCGGCAGAAGCAACAAACTAGGCTGTTCAGGTAAGTTTATCAGATGCAATGCCAGTTCGAGGAGCTCATCAGCCAGGCAGCGCGTTCCAGTAGTAGTCATGGTTCAGCGCGAATGTTCTAGAAAGGGCAAGTAGACAAATTCTAGACGCACAGCTGGAACAGCTCCGATTAGAGAGTAAAACAAAGACAATCATCGGTAAGTCTGAGCCAAACCTATTGTTTGTGGAGTCATTCTCCAATCCTGGTTTCACTGACTTCGCAGTCATCAGCAACTCCTCCAACAAACAAAGAATCGTCCGACAGGGCCATCGCTCCAGGATCTACTCTTTCATCGTAGGGGGTTCTCTATTTTCATATCGAAAACACAGTGCTGACGACTCAGAGATTCTTCTGCGTTTCTCAAGGCGCAGCTTTTGATAATCTCCTACCACGAAACCCTTCAGATTCCTGCTCCAACCCAGTTTCCACATAGTTGTACAATTACTATGGCACACCAGAAAGGTCATCCTTAGTTCGAGAACTAGCAAGACGGTCTGTCTATTTGGCTGCTTGTGGTTTAGGTGTCGACTGACAGCGGGACGTAGTTCATATTTGGCATAGTGGTGATCGAGAAATAGGAAAGCGAATAATATCTCAGATTCTCACCGACAAAATCATTTCTACGACAAAAAGGAGACTGTATCTCGAACGATCGTTTCACGTTGCTCATCCGCAATTCTCGTCACTTTTCTGGCTCCAAGAGTCTAACAGGTACAGAAAGGCCCACGAACAGCTAAAATCAACACTTGATATCCGAGAGGAGCCAGCCAACATGTCGCCAACGAATAGGAAACGCGTAGTGATTCGGCTTAAGGTCAATTCTTCGAAGCTCAAGTCTTCTTCAATGGCCACTGAACCGCAGGGAAAGCGACCCCGGAAATACTGCAAGGGTAAACGGCCTGCTATACCCAAAATATTCCACCCTCTTGGGGGTTCTTCTGAAAATGACTTCAAGATTGGACGGTTTCGATTTTATGTAAGTACTTGCCATTTCTCTTTCTTCTTTCAAATTACTGTCCTCCAACTTTGGGAGATCTTACTCCTGTTCACTTCTATTTGATCCTGAATCCTGATAGACGAAGAAGGTGCTAACTTGCTGACACAGCCTCGCATTATCCTCAAGTTGAGAAACCCAGCTACTCGTACTGTGGAGGTTGCAACCATTCGGGCACGTTGGATTCGTGTTCATCGATGAACCACCAACCTTGCGGAATCTTTAAAAATTGGTGATTACTACAATTTCGCTGTTGGTCTATCATCAACTAATTCGCGCTAATCAAGTCACCGGGATGCGCCATTCTCTACCGTCCAATACACCTTCCTGTCGAAAGCACTCATCAACGCATTGTCTCCCATTTCCTTCCACTACGAGTTCCTCTGCCGACATACCATCGACACAAAACGCTTCTCACCAGTGTCGTTCTTCACACTTGTGTTGAGCACATAAATAATGGCAACGAATCTTTATTGATGTGGATGATCTGCTTTCTGAGCGGATGCATGGACTTTGATGTATAATCTACTCTGAACTTGGTGTGGCAAACACTCTTCATGTTATTTTCTTTTGTATGGTTATGGCTAAGGTGTATTATGGATATGTAATCGGCGTCATGTCCTTTGATTTATGTACATGAGAAGCCGGTACGATGGCCCTTTTGGGGGTTTGGAATGTCATGGCGAATAAAGATAGAGTTTGGCTTGTTGCGATCGGTTTCATGTGGCTACGTTTGTCATTTGAAGACAGCACCCGAGTAGATTAGAAAAGACAATCTATATCTATTCAAATTCTTCTTGCCTAAAGTACGAAAAACTACGTGATAAGAAAATTTCCCATTTTCTACCCGCACTTGCAGGTTTCTAGAAATCTACCTACCATACCTAGTTAATACCGAATTGCATCTGACGTGCAGTATTAATCCATGGACGACCGTTTGAGAACCCGTAGATAGGTTACTTTTTCATCCCCAATTATTAAATAAACCGCTTATTCACACTCTAGACATAGAATCATAGAAGATGTAGTCATTTTGCGCAAGTGTTGCTTTTTTTGGGCGACCCCCTCCCCTTTTCCTCGAGAATGTATAGTTGTTCTAAGCGAGATTCGGAGTGCAGTGCAGTGCAGTTAACGTATTAATAAAATATTATAGCTTTTATATTAATTCTTTCTAATCTATATCTTGAGATAATCTGCTACTTTACCTTTGTTGGTATCACAGCGGTGATCACTTCTCACTACCTACCTAGGTTCTGGTTGAGGAAGCTGCGTCACTGAAATAGGGCTGAGGGCTCAGCAAAGGCAGCCCCACCTTTTAGCAGACCCCTGTAGAAGCTTTGCCTTTTTGAGCATGGCGCTGTGCAAGGGTAATGTTCCGATGTATTGTACCCTCACTCAAACACATTATTCGTTGGAAAACAGCAGCATGTTCGTCCGCTCGCCGAACCGCAAAGGGGGAGGGGGAGGGACCATTCACAATGAAACACGTTTTGTGCTCCTAATAACGTCACAATTATCTATCTTCTAATCCTTTGAGCTATTATATATCTACTCGACTGTTGTTTTAATGCTCCGCAGTACGCGTAACTTACATTATTTCCCTACGCAATGACAGATATTCATGCCAGCTTGAGCAGCATTTATGAGTCTGGGAAGTACTCCGACTTCACTATCCGCTGTGGTGATCGAGTATTTAACGTCCATCGAGCAATAATCTGTCCCAGGTCCTCCTTCTTCGCGGCGGCTTGTGATGGCCCATTTCAGGCAAGTGGGTGACTTTGTCAACCAGGCACGACTGACTGTTGTTAGGAATCTATTGATAAAGAGACCTCATTAGAAGAGGATGATCCCCATACGGTTGAGCGAATGCTAGCATACCTATACAATTCTGACTACTGTGATGGAGATGACTCTGGACCAGCAGCAGGAGTAGCCTCTCCAGAAAGCCTAGCATCTCCAGAAAGACCAACCGACGCTCTCGAAGACGAAGAACGATCCGATTCGACGTCACAATCTATACTGGAGGAACCAGATAATATTTCTGCCACAACTGATGTGCCATCATTGCTCAATAACGTTCTTGTTTACGCCATAGCAGAGAAATATGGCATTGCAGAACTAAAGGAATTGGCGAAATCGAAGTTCCAAGGTCAAGCCGGGAGCCTCTTGTCTGCGAGGGAGTTCCCCGAGATAATTCGGGAATTGTACAGATCTACGCCGTCCAGCGACCGTGGACTCCGCGATATTGTATCCCAAGTTTGTGCACAACACGGAAGGACAATTGTTGACAGCCCAGATTTGAGTGATATTATCTTGGAGGTTGGGGAGTTTGGCTTGGACCTTCTGCGGGAGGTCCTGAAGTACGAGAATGGTCGGGTAGAGGAGGCAGTCGCGAGAAATTCAGCCTTAGAGGGGGAGCTGGAGGAGAAGAAGGATGAAACTATCGAGCTCCAACGGAAATTACGCTCTGTCGGTAAAGTATTGAAAAATTCAGCAAAAGGTCTCGAAATGGGTAGAGGCTCTGAAAACATGTTTATGTTTTGAGAGGAATTCACCACATCAACTTATTGTGTAGCTTCTATCACTATCATGGACCATGACTCTGACCTGGGCGAATAGGAGATTCGTGCTTTGATTTCCACACACGTGGGTCGTAAGGCGCCAGTAGAAATGCTCGGGAGAACTTGCAATATTACCAATTTCCCTTATATCAACGTCCTATTCAAGTCTCCTCAGTGTCACAGCGCTGAACCTACCCCAGCATTGCTCGGCTGAAGAAAGATCTTTAGGACCGACCCTCGAGCAGTAATGTAAAAACAATTCAGATCGTCTAGGCCATGTGAGATTTCACCCTCGAGCGATTCTGCATTCACGATCGAAGATGCGTGTTGTTCTAGCACTTTCTCGGCTTCGCCGACTGCGAGCCATTCTAAGCTATAAGATAGATCGCTTGGATGACTATTAGGTGTGATCTGACTCGGACCTATCGAGTATTCGATCTGAACCTCGAGATGCCCTGCATCATATAGTGGTGATGCGTGGTTGACTTCAACGCCTTTTGACAATATCTGGCCTCGGAGAAGTGTGCAGCTCTCGACAGATATACTATCTGATGATAGTTCCCGGGGCGAAGGAAGAGTTTTTGGAGTAATATCATTCGAAGGTTGAATCAATACATCGTCTGTCCGCGCTGTAGGGCTACTCGGTGTTCTTTCCGAAGGCTTCGAGGGTGCCTTAGGATTCGACAAGATTTTATCTGTCTCTGAGCGATTTGGTATTTGAGGCTGTAAGACCACTCCCTCCTCAGCTTCTGGCAGCGCCGAGCTACTCAATGTCGACATTGACACAGATAGCGTGAGGAGTGTGCTCTCATGCGGGTCTGGATATACAGTCTTCTGCTGTCTCGATAGAAGTGTCGTGAGGCTATTTCTGATATGATGTGCCAATTCCGTGTTGAATCTTTGCTCCATTTCCTTAAGCCTCGGAGAAAAGGGTAACCGCCAACCAGGGTATAGTCTTCCGTGGGACCCTGGCGTGTGTATTTTCCCGTGCATTCGAATGAAAGCATTACAAAGAAAGCAGGCATCCTTGGTCGAACAAAAAGCTCGAGGCGGCAGTTTGAAAGCCTCGAGCTCGCAGTAGAAGAGCAGCTGGATCTCGGCGTGGATCTTGGCGTCCTTCAAGGTTTTTCGTGTCTGTTGGACAAACTGGTCATTTGCTTCAACCTCACTGACTTTTAATAACCGACAGACTTGGCCGACATTCCATTGCTGTTTATGCAGTGCGTTGATTCGCGAGACCGTGGAAGGAAGGGTCAGAGAAGATTGATTGGCCGGTCTTTTCTGGAATACATTCTGAGGTAGGCTGACAAGAACAATCGTCATCTGTCGGACCAAAGGGATTTTCTTCGCTGTGCGATAGAGGAATCTGGCAGCTTCCCGGTACCTTGCAACCTTACTGATAATATTCAAGAGATTCTTTCTCGATGTTGGACCCATAACTTGGTTCGGTATAGCGCTAAGCAGGTCTTGAAGTTCTCCTACTTGCCACAAGCGATTGACTCCTTCCACTAACTCCCCTAGCCGGACTGGCTTGCGATGTTTGGCCCATGCATCGACCAACTTAATCACTTCTTTAGCTCCTTCCACAAACAATCTAGAGCGTAGGAGCAGCTCGGTGTCTTGAACTGTCTCCTTTTCCCGCCGTCGGATAGCATCTACAGCGTCTTGGAGCAGTTCCTTAATGGGTTGCCTTGGGGTATTCCTGCTGTTGCGAATAAATCGCAGACGGCATAGAATGCGTACAGAGCACATAGAGATGATTTCAGTAAAGACTTGATCCTCGATAATTAGTGTGCCGTCTCCTTAGTTTGATTAGCAGTGAAAGAGTGTAAGACATGGGTCACCGACCATCTGATACCCGAGAAAGTAGTGTAAAGATTCTCTCGAAGCCTAACTTAAGGTTTTGTAGGACTCCCTCGCCATCGCCTGGCCTGGCTTTATTCACAGCAAGCAGGACGTTTAAGAACGCCGATTGGGGACCCTCCTGAACACAAACAGCAGGGATGTGCTCCGGACCATCTTTGAGATTCGAAAGAAATGCGAGCATGCCGGCCAAGCGTCGCTCTTGTAGAAGGGATAGCGTATAACCATTCTGATGAATCGGGAGACGGTCAATCGAATTGCGAGAGGGCGGATCAGGAACGGAATGCAGGAGATAGAGAAGGGCAATGTTCTCAGCGCAGGTGACTGCAGGTGAAGGAGGAGGAGGAGTACTCGGCGTCATTGAACTAGACTGTTCTAAGCAGCGCGAGGGATGTTGCTCCGTATCAGCGAGAAATGGGGAGAACGAAGGAATATTGTCGCTACCCCGCAACCCCGCAATCACAATCGCTACGAGTACTGTACGGCCCGGTCCGCTGCAGGAGAATTTTACGTGATAGCGCCAGCCAAGTGGGGAGAGGGAGAGATGTTATATGGAGCTCTACCTTATCACGTGCGTCAGCTTTCAACCCGACTTATCAGGTTACAGGAGCGACCTCCTTCCAACAGTTATACTCGTAAGTGCCGGCTAAAAAGTGGGGCTGACTCTTGAAAAGAGTGTGTTTTAAGAGAAAGCCGGTTTCGGGTACTACTATACTTCACTTGATCATGTCATGAAATAACGACGATGCATGTCACGAATTGGAAAATATACGGAGATCAGACAATGTAATCTTAATGGTAATAGAGTTGTATTGTGTGCAAAATTGAAATACTAGCCTGCAACAGGGGTTCATAATAGTGGTAGGCTAAGTTACAAGAAGACTGGATAATACATAGGCAGCACAAATTTGTGTTGTCAACGGTACTCGGCGAGAGATTCTTACCCTGACTTACCGTCTGGGTGCGTAGACATGAGATGGTCCCACCCGGACTTGAGTTCGCGAACGACTTGAGAGCCAGCTGTCATCAAGATCTCTGTTTCCAGTGACAGATTTTCCTTGACGTGATTTAGTTGGGGCCCTGAAGGTCGGGACCGTATCCTGGTGAGCTTTGACCGTAACTGGGGAGACCGGTGCGACACTCCCGTTGCCAAAACTCCAGGAATGGTAAAGATTCTTCAGTGTCGATAATGATTCTGGGAGTAGTTTGCCGCAGAGAGTAGCTTTCCGATTATAGCAATGGGTATATGGATGGGTGAGAAGGACAGATGTTCTGTCTGTCATTCGAGACCAAGGACTAGCTCCAGTCTTTTTGAATGCCGGGAAAGCATCGGCCCATATAATTCCATTATCGCTTTCCGCTCCAGCCGCAGTGCTTCTGAAATCATGCTCTCTGATAGACACAAACTCATTCTTTTCATCCTTCCTGTCGAGCCCTCGACCTCCATGGGTATAGATCGGTAGTGCAACAACGGACCTTGGGTGCTTCTGCACAACGATAAACTTCCTAAGTTTGGTATGAACCACGCCATACTCCGTCATTGTTTGACCCTGCTGTTGTGGTGTATCGGGCTGGTCGAAGTCATGCTGGTGGAATGGAATCGAGAACACAAGTCCCTCGTAATAATCAGCTGCCTCGTGAACTAATCCAAGTGACTTGTTTGCTGATCCATAGTTACTAGCCCCAAATGTACTCGCCCCGAAGTTGCTCTCCGGCCTCACCCATCGCGCTTTAGGCCCATAGGATGAGCCCATCGGAGGTAGTAGAGCGGAGTTTAGTGCCTCTGAATTTGTACGGGGACTTACATATTTCTGCACGGGGGCATCAATTTGAAGAGCACTGAAGCTGTTGTTGAAGATCGAGCTTTTTGTCGTTTGCTCTCGGGTTCGAGAAACAGAACCTTCTTTGACTTCATCTTGCTTCGAAGTTTGGGCTTTGATAAACCCCATTCTACCGTCTAGATCTTGGCGGGCCCTGTCTGGAGCCATCGTGGAATCGACCTATGAATTTTTAATGATTGTTTTTAGTGTTACTTTCCTGCTCCGTACGTATGGTACAGCTGATGCTGAGTGGCCTGGCGATAATGCGGGATCACTGTAGGTGTTGTGATACTACTTGCAGGTAGGAAGAGCGATATGCCGAATCACTACTGTCAGTTGTTGTCAAATAAAAGTAGTTGGAATGTGAGCAAGCTTCAAGAATTATAACGCGCCATTATATAGGCGCGTATAACAGCAGTGAGAAATCCTTCATTATGGCAAAACAGATAAAGGGGTTTCGCCCACCATACTGATTGTCTTTGTTGAAACAGCCCGAACAACCATTTGCGGTTCGTGTTCTGGGCAGTATTGAAAGACATACTGTCTCATCCGCATTAAAGCAACATAAAAAAGATTTGGCCTGAGACCTAATTTGGAAAATTCGACTTCTTTGTTATTTCAACAACAGAACAAATAAATCGCGCTCCTATTTAATCTGTGATTCATTTAGAATCTTGATAGATTTGAATGTCAACACTGCTCATCACGCCGAACTTTTTCATCCAGACGATCCCTTTTCAGACCACCGAGAAAGCCTGTAACCAGAGCTACTGGTGGTATCCCAAAGCCTTGAAGGAACAAAAAAGCTAGAATGCTTAGAATCATGACGGGCACTTTCTTCTGGCAGCTTGTGGGAATCGTTGGTGATGCGTTCAAATTGAATGGACCACCAGAAGATGACACCGAGCCCGGCGTCGCCAATGATGATCAAGCTTCAGGAAGCTTTCCAGCTTTAACCGAACAACAATCGTCAAGTCGAACGGCTGCGAGCGATAGTCAACACAGCAGATACACGCTGATCCCGGACGATACCCAAGCTGCTGTCGCTGCTACTTCCCTGAAGCCAGACCACGAAGACGTTGTCATGGGCGACCTTCAATCTTCACATACTCCACCTTTGACAGCACCTTATCTCCAAGTATTCAGTCATCCTGGAAGGGAAGGGGCGGAAGGTTCAGCGATGTCCCTCACAGATACCCTCATCTGGCAGTTGAACACTGTTTTTCGGTGCGAAAACAAGATTGCCAGGCTTCTGGCTGAGCTTAAGAAACGGGAAGCACAACAGGCAGAGCTGGAAACCATGCTCGATGATCTCCATCGCCAGCGCAATCAAGTACCAGATGGCGAAGACCCCACGGAACAGGTTCAGATGTTGGAATACGCACAAGACTTGGCTGGGGACCTGGAGAGCGAGAGGAACGAATTGCTCCATGACTTGCAACATACGGAGCACGAAATGAATAGCCCTAAGGCTGATATGTATCGTGACCTGAAAGAAGTCATGGGCAGATATAACCTTCTCGAAGACATATCTGGAAGAAGTGACTCTGGCCATGTCCCTTGGAACCAGGTTTTCAGACAGCAACAGCAGCAAAATGCACCTGCTGCACAGCCACCTACACCGACTACTAGTGAAGCTGCACGTTATGCCCAGGAAGACGCGAGAGAGGAGGCGCGCGATTTCAAGACAAAGAAGGAAATCGACCTCCAAGATGCGCGCGCAAAGATAGACAATTGGACCCATCACTACGATGACAAATACGGACAGTATCGCGCAATGGTTGATGAAGGAACAACTGATCTCGCCAAAACAGAATTCGATATCATTCTTTTAGGCCACCAACGAGAGGCAACGAGAGACCTGGTCGAGGCCGAGCAGGAGTACGATGCAGCACTGCAGCAGGCAAGAGCTCTCGGCGTGGTTTTTTGGGACCCAGATCAAGAGTCACAATTTCCCGATAATGCTGACGATGGGTATCGAATCTCCATGGAGCATGATATGGTTCAGCACGTTGATCGGGTTCGAATCGAGAGATGGATGGCAGAGAAAGAGGACCGACTGAATCATTCGACCGATTGCGACGATTGGGAGGCTAAAAGCATTGATATCTGTGATAGTATCAGCTTGGTAGCAGAAGGGAAGGACAGATCCCGAATTAATCGCTGGCAGGCGACGTGCGATGAACAGAGAGCTGAGCAGGAATCTCCTGAACCGCCTTTAGAAACTAGAGCCGTCGGTGTATATGACTGTGTACATAAATGTACACGGTCCAAGTACACCACACATAGTGGTTCTAGTTCGTGTACAATATGAAATGAAATGTATGTATAAGAATAATCTTAGGTTTTTTATGATGGTTTGTGATGTTTGCCCCCAAAAATAAGGCGAAAAGTGTTAATCGATGCTTCCCTACTTTCCAGACGTCATGCAACGTGACTGCGCATGGACTTTAAACAGTCAGTCCTTCCTCGGAGGAACTAGACAATAGCAGAAAACATAGCTAGGTACCTGGTTACTACAAGTCGGCGCTATCGAACAAGAACTCCAACTCTGACAATATTCTCTGCTTCTCAACCAATCCACTAGACCGATCATTGTACTCAGAACGGGATCCGTATGTCAAAAATTGCACATTCAGTGCGATTTATGGCCGTGCCTTAGAAGCAAGACCTTGTCCCCCCTCAAAGTACGAAAAGCATGGTTTTATCCCCTCCCCCGAAGTCCTGATATACCGAAGAGACGACAATCACCTGCTCAGCGCGATAACCCCGCCCAAACGAAAAAGAACTTACAGCCATATTCAAAAACACTGCATTTGCCCAAGAATATCTTAAGCTACGCTCTCAATCGGTTTCCGGCCAAAGTTCGCTCATAAAGAGCCACTCAAAAGCCACGTTACCCTGAGCCTTCTTCTTCTCCTCCCACACTGCATTACGCTGCCCAAGCCAAGCCCGCAAACCCTCCGGCAGACCAACATCCTCATCCTTCGCATCATCAACAGCCTTACCCTTGCCTTTACCACCCACACCCTGATCAACAGCCTTCCCCGCATCCAGACCCTCAACCTTCCGCATCAGCTCCCCCAACGCATTCCGCACCCTAGCCACAGCATCCGACATCACACCCTCACAATTCACAAACGCCTGACAGGCCTTGTACCCCAAGATGGACGCCCTCAAATAGTCACCCATATCAAGCGCAATATCAAACGCATCAGCGAACAGCATTCCAAGCCGGTAGTCCTTGATGGGGGGCTGTTCCAGCATGAGCGTGAGCGCACAGTTTACAAGCCACAGCGCCTTGCCCACATCCTTCTCGTGATGGACACGCATAGACCAATCCTCCAGCTTGTGATATCTCTCATCTGTCGCTTGGCGGTCTTCGGACCGCTGCATGCACCAGTCGCAGTAGCATGTGAAGCCGTACGTCCTCTTGATTAGATCGCGGTTGATGACGTTCGCGGGTGCGTAGGAGATGGTGATTTGTTCGTTGGCGGCGATGTCGCTGAGTGCGTACACAGTTATGGCGTTTAGGCTCTCGTTCCAGGCGTGATGCGCATTGTGGTGACAGGCATGATTGGCCCACGAGAGCAAGGGAAAGATGCCGAAATAATCGGCTTTCCGACGTCTGGCTCCCAACGGAATAGGAATTGCTGCGGTCTTGAACTTTCCGATGTAATGCGTCTTGAAGAATTTACCTGTGCTGAGACCATCTTGTTGGTATTCGGCAAAGGGGTGATAGTTGGAGAGGATCCCCCACGCTGCTTGATCGGTAGAGTTGTGCGACTCGATATGCTGTTTTACGAGTCTCTCGGCGGCGGCGGTGGAGGGCTTGAAGTAGAAAGAGGCGGGAGCGACAAAGAGGGGCTTCTCTATAAGGATCTGCGTGCCGGCTTTGATCCCATTCTTTGCGACGAGGCCTTTTCCCATGTTGTGTCGATGAACAAACATGTTGGGCAGGATCACTGGGGGTCCGGATGGCTCGGATTCAGATTCGGGTTCCATAATGTCTGATAGTTATGTGGTATTCTTCGGTCAGGTATTGAGGATAGTTTCGGTGCAGAGGAGGATGCCGAGGAATTATTTGTTGTTGAAGAGGGTATCCCTTTCATCGAGGAGATGCTGCGGCCAAGTGAATCAGTCTGACTCAAAGTCTGCGATAGTTCTCCGCTATACAGCTGCACTTCAGCCAGCCAAGGTGTAACTTCTGACACAAAGATGGAACTGCTCTGAAGTCCTGGGTGTCTCTCCAGCTTCCAGGTATAGGTATACTTAAGTTGATCTGGATCTGGTCTGCAGTATGAAGGGGACGAATAATCTTTGTCGTCGCGAGCCAGCTGCGAACAATGCTTGTATAACACAAATTCTGACGGGCTTGGGTGAATGTCAAAGAGAAGACACCAGCCATCTAGGGCAAGTGTAGGCAAGTCACTTTTGAATTGTGACATGGAATTAGATAAAAGGACACCGTTGGGCAAGAAAGTTTTGCGCCTCGAGCTAATATATGAAGAGATACAAGGGGCTGCAAATAGTTTTGAACGCAGCAAATACAATTAATTCAACACGCAATCATACTCGGCTTAGAGATTATTCTGAATAAAAAGAATTTATAGATCTGGATCAAACGGGGTCGTACAACACTGTGAGTATATTACACTTTCTAGGGAACACTCGCATAATTACTCCGTATTGCTGAGTACCCCTATATCACAACGCAGCGTTTCATAAGAATCTGACAACCCAAAGTGGCACATATAAAGCAGTACAGTGCACAATGACACTAGTCCTACATATCACGGAAGCATGAAACAGGCGCAGCAATATAAAGAAAAGAGATGAAGAACAAAAACATCGTTAGTTGTCCACTACCTCTACTTTCGGCATACAGCCCAAACAACTCCATATTACGCCAGGCTCCAACGCCAGTTTTCCTACCATTATGGCCAAATCATTCAGTCATATCATATCGATGTATCAAGCCCAAGAACACATCGTAGGTATCATATCGTAAGTTCCCAGCCCAAATTTCACTCATCTCAAAACGCCGGCACTCCTTGCACTCTCCCCAACCCTAACATCTTCCTCGCCCTCCTTCTCTCGCTCTCTTCCCCTCCCTACCCCACTGACCTCCCTATCCCTAACGCTCGCCGTAGTAGATACGCTTTCACTTCTCGTCCTACTGGCATCACTAGGTCTTCTCGCCCTAAGTGTACGTTCTAAGTCCCGGATTCGTCGCTTCAAAGCCTCGTTTTCGCGCTTGACGGCATCGAGCTCATGTCGGTGGTAAGCCGTCTCCTCGTATCGTCCTGTTGTCTGAACACTCGTGACAGAATCTGAACGATGTCTATGTCCGTATCCATGTCCTTCTCCACCTGCAGGATTGCCTACTAACCCTGCTAGATTCCCCGAAGACGGTTCGCGGTATTGGGGCAAGCTGGGCCGCTGTCCGTAGAAGTAGGAGAAATGATCGGGGTTTTGGTAGCTTGATTGTGCAGAGTTTATGGGGGCGGGACTGGAAGCACCGCTGCGTCGAGAACCAGTCATGGAGTTTTGGCGAGAGAGGGATTGCGATTGAGGGATTGAGTCGTGGCGGGGAATGTTGCCCCGGGTTCGGTCTGCGGTTGAGGATTGGAGACTACCTGCTATGCCACCGACGGTACTGACGCTGGTAGCTGTACCTGTCGTAATGCTGCGTGTACTTGTACTAGAGGAGGAACGGTGGTGTCGGCGCTGTGAGGGTGTGGGATGGCTTGGGCCGGAGAGGAGATGGTTTGCGTTGTGATCTGCGGAATCTGGGAGGCCGGTCGAAGTGGAAGAGGCGTTGGAGACGACGGAGGCATTTTGGGCTGCTCGAAGCGTAGTAAGTTCGCGGGTTAGTCGATTAACCTGTTTGTGTAACTTAGCATTCCGTGATACATCGATGGATGGAGCACTTACGACTGCCTCCTGCTCCTTTTCTAGCTGCAGATGCAAATCTGCGGCAGTCAAAGGACGAGGGTGTCTTAATGGCCCAGGTCCTATTCCTACGCCTGTGTTGTCGGCAGCGATTCCTCCTGCTGATCCGCCAGTTGTTGGCATATTCGGCGAGGCCGAGGGAGGAGATGTATGGTTGACGGCATTTTGATTCGAAGGGAGGATATTAAGAGAACTCGGAGCAATAGCTGGAGGAGCCAATTGTTGAGAAGCTCTTCTCGATGCGCTGGTGGAGGTGAGACGTGGGGAAGAAAGGGGTCTTGGAGATGGAGGAACAGAATTGAGGTCCGGAGCCATTTTGTCGTTCTCGAATCGACTTTTGTTCAAAGGAAGGGAACAAAAGAACGTGAGGAATACTGCTTCCTTCAAGATATGTTACGGGGAGAGAATTTTAACAGATTGGGAAGATTCCGTTGGTACATACAGTAAAAGCATCGAGTAGCAAGGGGTCATCAATTTCGAAGGATGCTGTGTTTCATTGGTCGAATCACGTGTGCTGGTAGCCTTGTAACAAGGCTACAGGGGGGCGATTTTAGCTATCCTGCCATGCCATGACGTAGGACTCTTATGGTGGGGTTACTTAAAACAACATCCTTCTTGACAAGATGTGGCCTTGTTTCCAATAAGCAATTTTATCTTGAATCCATTTCAAAAATACCCTGAAAAAGTAAGTCTCAAATTCGACTTCACATTCTTGATTTCTCATTGCCCTCCTCCCTCGTTACCACAAAAAGCCCGCTTTTGGCTCTTGCCCCTCATTCCTCCCCAACGGAGTCAAAACATTCAAATTCTGTTCTAATACTAATCCCCAAACAGAACTTCAAATCACCTCAACCATCAATCAAAATGTCAGCACCAAACGAAGGTCGTCAATCGCCACCCCCAGAGGAGCAATCCGGCAAGCAGCAGCAAGATACACCTGCCACCGGCCAGGGAGTCAACAAGGACAGCAACAACAAGGATGATAGCAAGTCTCAACTCGAGGTAATTTCTCCGTAGTCCTTTTACATCATTGATATCATTGATAAAGAGAGCCTGCTGATATGTTGACGGAAAGGGACTCTCTTCCAACCCCAAGGGACCTCTCGATGACCATGTAGCGGAGACGGCGAAGAAGACGGTGAACACGGAGAAGAATTAGATATGGGCTATCAAGTAAGAGATGTTAAGGAACGGTTATGGGGGACATTCCGTTTGCATATGGTCAACGCATGGGCAGTCAGACATTCAAGAACCCTGATGAGTAGAAAAATTACGAAAGCATAAATGAAAAGTCTCATTACATTTCAGTGATTTCACATAGCCACATTGTAGATGTTGCACACCATAAAGAAGATTGAAAATCGTGAATTGTTACTTGATACAATCCTTGGCTGGTCACCCCATCATGTTCTGACCTAAACGTATCGCTCGCTAGCACTATGAAAACTTTCCATAAACCCATAAACCTTGTACCGCGTGAAACATAAAAAGTAAAATCACTTCTTAAGTAGTCTTCTCAGGCTCAAGAGGAGCAACCTTTGTGGAATCAACGACGCTGGTACCTTCCGTAGCGGTGGCATGAGCATCAGCAGGGGTAGCTAAATTCTGTGGTTAACGGTGCTTCTGAAGAAGTATAAGCTGAATCACACATACCTGTCTTTTCCGATCCACCAGCCTCCTGCTTCTTCAAATCCGCAAGGCGCCGAGCCTCGGCATGAATATCCTGGACCTGGCGAGAAGTCTGGGTGTAGAAGTTGGCGAGCTTCTTACCAGTTGGCGTTCCGACAGCCTTCTCATAGTAAGAAGTCAAGCCAGAGAGCAGAGAGTTCGTCTTCTCAGTAACGCCATATGACTGGTCGACCGACTTCGCCTTGTCGGTGGCATGGTACTTGGAATCAAGGTTCTGGAGAGTCGACAAGAAGCGGTTGCTGACGCCGTGCTTCTGGTCGAGGTCGATAGCGCGCTGAACAGCTACGTCGCCAATAGCATAGCCATGTGCGAGATATTCGGCAACGATGCGGCTGCGAGGTTTCTCTTCTTGGGTAATATCGTCGCTGTCGCGGGTCTCGTTAGAGGTGTAGTGGGTTCCGTCATCCTCTGATGAGCCTGAAGCACTGGAGACTTTGACTTGAGTTGCTCCAAGTTGTGTGTTATCGAGAAGAAGTGCGGTCTTCGCTGCGGTTTCCTTCTCGAAGGTTACGGTCGCGCTCTGGGTTTCGCCGGAGGAGGTAATCTTGAGATCTGTGATTTTGCCGCTGAAATTTGAGTTAGAATGCGTCTCAATGAGGGGTATCGCCCGTTGCCTACCAGAAAGAGAAGAAGTCCTTGACTTCCTTCTCACCAGTTGCGGAACTGATGTTCGTGACGTTGACGGTGCTTGCAGACATGATTGTATGATTTCTTAGTATTTGTGAGAAATTATTGTTTGGTAGAATAGAAGGCGTGCTTTGCGTTTTGTACTTGTGTTTCGATGGTGTTGTGTCAAGGCAGCGTAAACAGCAAGGGCGGGGCAGTGGCGAAGGCTCTCATGACGTATCCCCTAACTTGTGGCTGGGGCACTATCACGAGAGTCTTTGGCATGTGAAAACTTGCAAATTCATCGCCATCAGAATAATTTACCTCAGAGAAACTGACCCCAGAAATCATAGGAAATTACCAGAAACTACCTGATGGTAGACCACAAAAGCGTTCTCAAGTCACGTGTAATTACCCCTTTCCAAGCCCCACCAACCCCTGAACCTCTCGCTACCCGATGTAGAGGCTAACTCACCAGGCCGTTGGTATTTCTGACCTTGAACTACCAGGTTTGGCTCTTATAACCTGAGTGATAACACAGTATGAGGGGGTGAACTAAGTACTAGGCCAATTATTACTTGTAGTAGTATTCCTTCCGGGTGGGTTCGGGAGTACTAGTGGACTGCGGTAAGCGTTCTCAGGATTCGGAATGGGGATTATTGCTTGAACTCGAAAGCCGACCGTAGTACAAGGAGTATAATTAATACCGTAGCGCCTTGCAGTATACACCTAAGCTAAGGTACCTAGATGCATCGTGAAGGCTCTCTTGGGGCGTCTTGGGTGCAAGGCAGGCAACCAGACCCTTGAATCATCACCATAAACTGCTTCAACACCATTTTGCCCTCGCAGGCCCTCCCAACATCGCTTACAGGCTCTTCCATAATAACTTTCTTTCCACCCCAACCTGCAGACCTGTTCGTCATTTTTCTCATGCATGCATCATTTCGAAGTCATATTCTGTCATTTCATAATGTTCTATTAACGAAAAAATTGTTTCTAGCAAACACTTGAGGATTCACTTACATTTTACCCTCGATAAGTGTTCACTTTTCTGTACTCAAGCGAGTACCCCCACGCATTCCGATGATGAGAACCGTTCCAAAAACCAATTTTCTTCTCGTGCAGTTGGCGATCGTTGTGGAAGTCCGAGAAGTCATTTATTACAAACGTCTTGCTGGAACAACATAATCGATGCAAGAAGACTTCCCATCCTCGTAAACTTCTCACGTTTGCGCAACACTTATGACATCCCAATCCAGAAAGTGAACAATGTCGCAGCCTATGAGCTGTAAGTACGACGCATCAAAGTGTGTGAATCATATATCAAGCTCTTACCGCACGTTTTAACTACCATCCACCAATGCGGGGTCCACTGCGGCAGAGAGAATGGGAGATAAGAAGGTTATAGACATGCGCAGCTATTTCGTGGCATGAGTTAGTAGCTGCTCTCTTTCACATAGCTCAAAGAGTAACTAAACATACTATGTTTAGCTCCTCACATTGCTCCAGACCTCGTTCGACGACGTGAACTCATGTGTTTCATCCAGCGTCGAATCCTCGTAGTAGTGGGATCCTTCCTTTCACTGATTTTATGATGTTCGAAAGCTTTCACCACGGTTATGGTCGAATCATCTCCCCCCTGACTACTTCCCGGAATGCTATCATGGTCACCCTCTTCCCAGTCATTCTTTTCCTCGGACTCTTCTCTCTCCCTCTGATTTCGCCACGCTCTGAATTGCTGTCGCCTTTCTCTCTCTGCCTCCTCTGGTCTTTCGATTGCTGAGAGAATATCGGCAAGTACCTCTTCTGATGCGATGCGATCGTGATCATCGGCTTCTAACGTTTCTTCTCCTATTCGAACCACTTCCTGTATAATCGGAAGCGCTTGTTGGTATTGGCCAGACAGATAATAAGCCCTCGCAAGTCCATGCTGCGATAGTAAGCGGGCAGGATCTTTAGGAGCGAGAATTCTCTCTCTGTTCTGCACAACCTCTTCTAACAGCTGAATTCCTTGCTCTAGCTGTTCATTTCTTATATAAGTTTGTGCTAGTTCATGCCGCGATGCTAAGCGTTTAGGATGGGTAGGAGCGAGAGTTCTGTTATTGATTTGCACAACCTCTTCAAGCAACTGAATTCCTTGCTCTAGCTGTTCATTCTTTATATAAGCTCGTGCTAGATTATGCTGCGAGCCTAAGCGGTCAGGATGGGTAGGAGCGTAAATTCTCTCTCTGATTTGCACAACCTCTTTAAGCAACTGAATCCCTTGCTCTAACTGTTCATTTTCTATATAAGCTAGTGCTAGATTATGCTGCGATGTTAAGCGTTCAGGATGGGTAGGAGCGAAAATTCTCTCTTGGATTTGCACTAACTCTTTAAACAGCTGGAAAGCTTTCCCTGGCCGCTTATTATATGTGTATGCCGTGGCTAGCTCGTGCTTCGACGACAAGAGACTTTCATTTTCAGGATCTAATATATCTTGCTGTATTTGTATGACTCCCTCGAGTACCTCAACCGCCTCTTGATATTTGCCCTGTGTGTCTAGTGCAGTGGCTAGGGCGTACAGGGCCTGCAGGCGCTGTGGGTCGTCTGGCTCCAACGCGTTATCGTCGAATGAAATCACCTCTTTAATAAATCGCAGTTCTTCGTTGGAATTTCCAAGGTGGCCATGACAAATTGCATAAAGATAGAGGATGTGTCGCCACTTTAGTGAGTTCGGTGGGATTTCAGGGCATTGTAGAGATGAAATAAGATCCAGCAGACGTAGAGCGCTGGTATCATTGCGTTGACGGTAGAGTATCCAGAAGAAACGGTCAAATATCCTACATATTTCCAGGGTGTTCCGTTTCCGTGCCAGAAAATAGTCTTTCGGTCGAAGACTGATATTGAATTCTACATGGGGCTGAATATTATTGAAGTAGTCTGAGTAATGCAGATCGTCGATTGAAAGTGCTAGAGTTGCAGCTGCAGTACTCCATGCCTCATCCTGCATTTCAACTTCTAGTCGGTCCTTCGCCCAAGCATGAACAAGTGGATGCATTGAAATGTCATAGGTATCCGGGTGTACATTTACCAAGGAGAATGATAAAAGAACATTCCTTGCTTTTCGCATAGAGAAAAGATCCAGTTCCTTACTCGAGGGCAATGGACGTAGGAATTTCTGTAACCGGTCTGTATGCCATGAGGAAAGTATGTATGTGCTATCTGGTTCATTCCAATTAACGTGCTTAAAAAATAGCGATTCCCCCCAAGCTCTAGTAAACATGTCTTCCGATACAGCTTCTCGATGGAAGTAAGCTAGAACTTGGAGCAATTCGAGGGCATCCTTCGCTGCTGGTTCGTGTGAAGCGTTGATGGCTTTGGCAGAGACCTCAAAAGTGGCATATACATCCCCGTATACAGAGTTTGCCTGGTTTGGACGTTGACTAAGAAGCCTGGCTCGCTGAGATTCAAACATCGAAGCGTACTCATCAAGTCTGCAAAGCCCTTGCCTAATGAACGCCCCGGCATGGACTATGGACAGGATGTGTTGAGCCAAGGACTCATCTCCAACTAGTGTTTGGGCCACTTCCAAGTTGTGTGGGTTTCGTTCTGCTTCTGCAGTCTTAAGCAATAGTTCCACTGCATCAGGGAATTCCAGCTTCTCGAACTTCTCGTATCCGGTGCATTCGGAGCCATAAATCTTGCAGCCATCGTTGCGTGTGGTCATAAGGATGCAACTCCCTTCCCCGGAAGGTAAAAACTTGAGATAGTCGATATTTGGATCGTCCGCGTTGTCGAAGATCAAAAGCCACTTCTCAGCTTGGTTCTCAATCCACGCTTTTGCCTCCTTAAAGGTAATGTCCGGCATCGCGGCAGCTTCTTTGACAATATCAATGAAGCCACGACGAATACTCTCAATTGATGATGCATCAACCCAGAAGACACCCCAGAAGCTTCAGATAATGGTATTAGCATCGGGAATAGCATTCTGAAATAGGAAACCTGCCTTTCTCTGTTTTCATGGGCGAATCTTAAACAGACCTCACTCTTTCCGGCGCCACCCATTCCATATATGACGAATCTTCTATGTTCAAATTGCCCTGCGTTCTCATCGTTGCCACAAAATGTCTTTTTGAGAGTTTTAAGTATTCGTTCTCGACCTGTGAAAAATGGACTGACGGGGTGGAGACCAATCCAGTGGACATTATCTTCAGAAATCGATTAGCTTACTTGTATCTCAGAGTAAACGCCATTGCCATAGATGAATAATACTGCATTGCAATTTGAAAGTGCTAAGTAAACGAAATAAAAACAAAGAAAAGCACAAGATTTGAAGATATTCTCTAAGAGCGGGACACAGTTTAAACTGTTGGCGGTCACCAGTAGCCAGGTAAAGGATACTTAGAGTTATTTCAGAACAGGTAACAATCGCCAACTTGATCACAAAGGCAAGGGTGTAATATCCTTGGTATTGTTTTGTTTACGAAAAAGACATATCTGGACGCAAGTACTCAACAGTTGTACGCTGGTCCAACTTTGAAGTAATTATAACAACCGCCCTTTCGCAAAATACAGTTCCCATAAACTCTTCTTATAGCTCTTCAACTTAACAGACGCAGCAAATGAATCACCACAAATTTGCGTACTCTCCGTTCCCTCATGAAACTGGAAATTACTCACTCCTAACAGGTTTCAGCTTTGACACCTCCTCCGGTGGGATAATTTTAAGCAGCGTCTTAGCATAAGCGGCAGCTACTGATGATGCGTAAGATTGCCATGCATAAGTTTTGTGGGAGTCCGAGTAGTCGCTAATTCCACGTATGACAAGACATGGAAAGTCATCCATCAGGCCGAAAGCTTCCATCTCGAAGCATATCACATTGTCTCTTTGTGCAAGTCGATCGCGCTCCAAGGCATTCTTCACCACCGCATTTCCCGAAGCAATATTGCCGTAATGGATTCGTGGGTTTTGGTGGTTGCGCTTGCGGCGATCTATGGTGTTGGCCTTATTCGTCTCGTTCTCACAATCGCAGGCAGGAGTTTTGATGTGGGTATAGCTTGCTCGAAAGAGATTATCCACCAAGTGCGTAGGGTATGTTTGTGCTTGCATATCTCCCTCCGAGTCCTCTACAGGCTCGACTTCGCTTAAAATCCTCGAAATATCGTTCCCCACTCCCGATCTTGACTGCAGATTGCGCACTGCAGTAAGTAGTAAAGATGGCGGCTTGTTCAGCGCCCCTTTCCGGCGCAATCCTTCAACTTCCATTCGACCCAAGTCGTACTGGATGACTCCGGGTCCTTGATCCGTTGGGATCGACACGACAATATCTCCAAGTCGAATGTCAACTTCTGGGGGGTTGGGAATGCCACCACCTATCCCAACCATAAGCCAAAACCTTACGTTTGGGAAAGTAACCTCTAAAGACTTGGCCGCTACTGCAGCTTTGACACCACCGAGCTCTGGAAGGCAAATCATCACCACGTTGTGCCCGCAGATGCGACCCAAGTTGTAACTGTTTTCGTCATGCTTTGGTCGGCTGCTAAGTTGGCTATGCTCAACATCGAAGAGACGGCGAGCAGTCCTCAACTCGACAGGGATAGCGCAGATCCATCCAACAGTGTATTTATCTGCTGGAAGTTCGAGGATGCTATGCGCCTCTCTCGCACCATCAACCCGCTGGAAATCACTCTTTGGCTCGGTCAAAGACATGGCGGAGATAAGATTCGTTTGGTTTGGAGAATGGAGATGCGATGGGAGGTAAATATGAAGAAGACTATGTATGGCACCAGCTGGTGGGACTCCTGACTTCCGTCGAGGACAGTGCTAGCAGGGTCACCGGAAAGCTCGACCTCGGTTTAGAAAAACTGTAATTAGAAGAGAAGCATGGAAATTTGTTGGAGAATTGATGTTTAAGTCTTGTAGTGTTATCTGCTATAGCAATTGTTCAGAAAGAAGGCTGGCGGCTGGAGCGCTGATAATAAGCCGCAGCTGAGAATACGCCCGATTGCAACCCAAATTCAACCGGAGGCGCATCACCGGGCGCAGAAGTTGACAAATAAAAGGCTCCCATGGTCAAAAAGCTCCTAAGTGGTGTGAAGATCCCAAGGCTTTGTCTGGGTAGGGCTCTGGTGTGCTTATCAGCTAATGCAGTGACCTCCTTTGGGGCAGACTTGTGGTTAAAAGGAAATATGCGCAGCGTTATCAAAGAACAGAAGCATAAAAACGCTGAACATAGCAGCAGCAAAATATACTCAAACCCCGAGCAATGAACAGACACTTATTGACTTGTACCCGGTAAATGTATATATTCTCCCCAACGCAGGTCGTCTGAGATGTAGTGGAGATTGGATGGGTACCGAAACGCTCGCAAAGTTCGAGCCTTGAGGCTGGCGGTAATATGAATACCAAAATAGGTACTTCAACTGTCAATGAATCCCATAAACCTTTACCTGAATTTATGCTATAAAGGACTTCAAGACGACTAAACGAGAAATCTGGGCAGGCAGTTCCCTGGCCACCGGCGAACTGCAACTGAGGACAGTAAGCTGAGCCTTCTCTGCTTCAGGCGGTCTAGAACATCACATCTACTTAATTTGCGATTTTCGGAGAATGAGATAATCAGAGTTGACCATGAAATGTACCAAGCGGGGCTGTATTTAGAAATTGACCCAAAGAGCAAGACAAAGTTGGGCTGCGGACCGCAACTAGAGATATGAATGTGCTGCCAATGAAGGGAATCATCACACGAACCAGACTTCAGGAACTGCGAGCTTTGTTCAAAGAATATGGTAGTAAGCTTAGTCGTCCACATAGGAAAGCGTGTAAGGCTTTGGCTGACCCTCACGGATGATACCAACAACCAAGAAACTTCCAAAATGCGCCTCCTCCGCCTCGATCTGGATTCTAGTATCATTCCTGCTATCGCTTGTATCGTAGGCTTCGAATCAGGAGACTGTGATGGCTGTGGCTGCGTATGCGGCGGTGCTTGTGGTTTTTATTGCTAGTACGCCAACGATTACACCGTCGTAGTGACAGAGAGAGAAGGGTGGGGGGAGGTAGATGGAAGTTTTCAGATGCGAAGATGCACGAGGGAAGAACTGTTGACTTCCGCTAGCTACTTATTTACCTTTTCATGTCCATATGCTCCAATCTTGCCCGTACTCCAAGGGATTCTGACTTTCGCTACTGTCCTGCAAAGGAAAACCACCATGACTTGCACCTTGCCCAAAAACAAATGGAACCTGGGGTCCCTCACTCTCGACAATGTACCCAGGCTCGCATTTGCTGAATGAAACTTTCGGTTGCTCTTCATAGAATGTATCTAAGCCTGACTTTAATGCGCTTGGGAGATCCGATACATCGCCTTGAGGATGCAGCACTTTCCAAGGATCAGTGCAAGAAGATGCCTTGCAGGACTTGAGAACCATCATGAGAGTATCAAGACGAGCTGTGATGTCTTTGATACCCCGCCCCAAGATTCTGTACTCTGAAGAAAGTTGTTCTGGGACTGCGAGGTTGTGCATTTGTTCTGGATCGCGCTGCGACGCTGTTAGCGAAGTCTTGATGAAGAAATATCGGCCTATTTACCGTCATATCATACAGCTCTGTCTCGTTAGTACACCAAACAGAATAGTACAGGTTATATGTATCGCCAATAAGACGAAGTGCTTTGTATGTATTGTTGGCATAGATAGTAAACCTACCACCTTCGGTCCCGTGCTTGCCCTCCGCGATACCCCTTCCCCAATATTCCACATTCACATGCTCGGTTTTGCCCTTCTGTTCCTCCGTGAATGGAATAGGTAGACCATCAAAATCGTGGCGAAGTTCTGCTCCTGCGATTTTCAAGAGCGTAGGCGCGAGATCGGTGTGTGAAGTCACAGCGTCAAGCACTTTCCCAACCCCGATGCCCGGACCTCGTACGATTAGGGGAATGTTGATATCAGTTTCGTAGCCACATGTCTTGCCGGGATGCATACGGTGTTGACCGATGTGAAAGCCGTTGTCACTGGTGTAGAAGATATAAGTGTCATCCAGGACACCATTGTCGCTGAGTCTTTGGACAATCCCTTCGACCATCTCGTCAACGGATTGGAGGGCGCGAAGGCGAGCACGTCCAAATTCATCGTTGTATTTGATTACTGTGTCGTTCAGCTGTGGAAGGTTTGCGATCCAGTTTGCTCCACTTGGCTTTGAGGCGTGTCAGTTCTGAACGAAGTGGATAGGGGATAAATTACCTTGTCGGGGTTGAAGTTCTTTGTTCTAGGAATTTTGTAATCTTTAAATAGATGTGCGTGTCTTGGAGCATATTTAGGTTCATTAAAATGAAGTTTGCCCATTTGAACATCACTGTGGGGTGCAATTGGAGCAATTGCCAGGAAAAAAGGTTTCTCGTCCGAGATAGCTTCCTCCAGGAACCCAAACGCCTTATCCGCAACGACGTCTGGCGAATACTGTCCAGTAAAGCTGATAGGTTTCTCACCGTTTCGTGAAAATGACGCATTATAATATGAATAAGTGTATGGGTCGAGCAGGAAGTCCGACCCCGTGAACCCTCCTGCAACTGGGTTGTTGTAGTTCTCGATGGTGTGCGAATTGAACAACTTGCCCGTATAGTAGGTATTATATCCAGCTTCCTGCAGCCATACAGGAAGGTAATCGGTATTGTAACCTTGACTTACAAACTTAGGATATCCACCTAAGCTGTTAGCTGGCGCATAAAATGTTCTAATTGCAGGTTACTAACCATAGGGAGGCACGACGTCTGTGACATTTGTGTTGTGGGCTGCTTTTCCCGTCCATAGGTTGACTCTTGACGGACAGCATAATGCAACAGTGCAGTAATGTCTTTTGTAGATTGTGCCCTCATTTGTGAGGTATTTCTTCACACGAGGCATATATTCCAGAGAATCCAGATGCAAATCCTGATCATCCGTTATGATGAACACAATATTAGGCCTTTTTGCTTCCGCCAACTGTGTTCCAAGCATTACGCTGAGAATGATCAGCAAACATAGCAGTTGAAATACAGCCAAAAGCATCTTGGTCAATTGACATTGATGCACTTGAAAACACCAGACTTCGGGTCACGGCCTCGCTAGGACGATGGGTTCTGCACGACTTATATATATCTCTGTCCCTCCGTAGCTGTACTAGTTGGAGATAAAATTGGTGGCAGGTATGGACACTACCGATACCCGGCACGCTTGCAGGCAAAATAATTGTTTTGATGTTAACACCCCACTTTTCTCTAAATCGCGACAGTCACGCCGAAAAGCACGCAATCATCAGACTGATCAAAATCTAACTACTTCTTAATATATAATCAGCTTTGAGGTATAAATCGTCACTTAGCATTTTTAAAAGTTTTGGCTTTCCAGTTTGTTCTCAGCAGTCCTAATATGCTTGCTTTTATATTTTCAGTAATGATTTAGGCGATCAAGTTTGACCTTACCTTGCCTTCTTTTCAAGATCGAAGTTTATGTTCTCTTACTAACAAAGATACGGCGAAAGAGGAAGCTGAAAATATGAGCGAGACCACTGTAATAAAAAATAGAATTAGTTCGGATAAGTTAAGTGAAAAAATTGGAGGACTTACAGAATGCTGCCCTGAATCCAGTGAGATATCCATCAACGACAAGACCATGAATGTATCCATCGAGGCTATTAACATAGCCCACATCTGACAAAGCTCGGTGTGCGATCTTGAATGTTAGTTTGAGGCTCGCGTTGCACTTTTTGGATGCACTCACCTCAAGTCCATTTTCGACACCATTCAAGGCATTTTCCAGCCCCTTTTTCGTCCACCATTGGAAGACGGCACCAGAAACGCTTATACCGATCACACCACCAATGCCGCCAGACGTGTAAAGCCCAGTACCAGCAATGGCCATCTCATCTTCTGTTACCGATGCTGCCAAAGCAATGAAAACTGCAGAATAGACAATTCCTGTACCAAGACCACCGGGAAAGACGTAGAGTGACTCCCAAAATTTCGTATGACCTTTCCAGCGAACTATAAGGAGTGTATACGCGATAGACGAGAGACCTCCGGAAAGCACGATGGGCAGCTTGTACCTTCCACTCCTATGGAATGTTTAGCACTTCATTGGTTGCGATGCCTCGGTCTTCTCACCTATTGATATATGCACCAGTGATCAGTCCACCAATAGTGTTACCAACAACAGCGGGCACCAGGTAAGCACCCGCTTCCCCGGATTTGGCTCTCTTAGTGACCTGAAAGTACAGGGGTACGCTGGACATCATCTGTCAAAATATTAGCCCTTATTTTGGAGTTGCGTATCTGTTTAGACGTACCGCTAACTGTGCTGCCATTTGACAAGCCAGAATAATATATGAGGTACACGTATCCAACTTTGTTAGCAGATACAAGGGAAAGATAGGCTCCTTCGCCCACAGTTTCTCGACCAGGCAGAAAGCAATTATCAAGGAAATGGCCACTACAGCTAAGACAATGGGCACAAGATTAGACCAGGACTCGGCATTGCTGAAGAAGTTCAGAGCCAAGAGGCATGCGATTATCGAGGCCGATAAGAACGCTGAACCGATGAAATCGACTCTTTTCAACTTTGTCCACGGAGATTCTTTGATGTGCCCTTCCCGTTTCGGGACTTCTAATTTCCATGCCACTAGAATTATGGCGAGAAGGACTATGGGGCACTCGGAGTAGAAGGACCTGATTGGTTTATTTAGTAACTGGTTAATTCATGGCAGACATGAAAATACCATCTCCAACCCAGCGTCTGGGCAATATATCCACCCAAAGGGCCTCCAATACTTCTGCCAGTCGTCTGAATCACGTTGACATAGCTTCGATAGGAGGCGACGTCTTTCAAGGGAACGAGGTCTTTGATTATCAATCAGCAATGTCTCATGTCTTGTTGAACATCCAGCAAGCCAAAATGTAGACAAACCGGAAATCAGAATGGAGACAAGAGACACCATTCCAGCACCCCCTGCGCCTCCAACCACCCGACCAATGATAATTTGAGTCATAGAATGCCCTGAGCCACTGGAATGTCTGTAAATGTTTGATTTGGAAAAATGGATGATGTTTGACTAACGAAATGATGCATCCAAGTCCGAAAATGGAATATGCCGTCAACAAGACAGGTTTGCGGCCAAAAATGTTGCTTATCTTTCCATACTGCAAAAACCTGTCAGTATATGGGTATGGTGAAGATGCTGTAACTACTCACAAGAGGCTGCGCTGCACACGAGGCTAGCAATGCAGCAGTGAGAAGCCACCGACCGCTTTCAAGATCATTGAAATCGGAGGAAATCTTTCCATATGTTGCTAAGACAAGCGAAGTATCGGAATTGGCGATAAAAACACCTGAGGACAAATGTGAACATCTAAGGGTGTTCGACTAGTAACAGAATTTGAATCTAAATACCGACGAGCAGGACTGCTATGATTCCAATTTTGCTCTTTGGCCGATCCTCTTTGGGACCTTGTCCCTCCCTGATAGAGCCATCTTCTATATCGGTGTTCTGTCCTGCCTAATAAAAAGAACGCGTCAATGATCATTTACAGCCATGCTTCTGATAAATTAAAGTACCTGAAATATTTGCGAGCCGAGGTCTGCTTCCGGGATCAAAGGCGTTGTCTCCTCACTGGTAGAGATCATTGCTAAAGATTTCTAAAAGACCTAACAGCAGAAAGAGAAAGAACCCTTTATGCCACTTACGAACAAAGATAGACGGAAACTGTGAAGAGATAAACACCGGAAAAGAAAACATAGTGAGAATTCGGCGTCCACACGTCTGCAAGTACCCAATGATAACAGCCCATGATCTTGATAAAAACCGGCCCCAAAATGCTGGAAACCGTACAGAGTCTCTGCTGCCCAAGACAGGAAAGAATACGCTCCGTATGGTCCCGATTGGTGGGGGATAATGTCGTCTTTGTGGGGACTGATGGCGATATTGCCAAACACGTGATAGTTCCGTGCACAATATGCAGGCCACTGCCAAGCGGTTCAGGGGTTGAAAAAAGTGTACTGTATGTACCATCCGAGGGTCTGGGAACTGGAACTTAGATACATCTTCATTAGTCTTGAATCTAGTCAGTCTTGTCTCTTTTGAGGAAAAAGAATAAGTGGATTAACTTCAAGATTTGTTGTGCAGACGTCTTGGAATCAGGAAGGAAGATCTTATTTGGCCTCAAGATTTGAACTAGGGCTCAATTAGGCCATAGCCTTGTGGGGTCTCAAACTGACAATATACCCAGGTAGGGTGTACCTGCACATACTCAAACTCCTCAGAAGGTACAATTATCGATATGGAGCTCAACTGCCAGCAACTTGCTGGTAAGATATGACCAACTGAAGAGCGGATAAAGCTGTAGGTACTGATCAATTCACGTGACCAAAGTTCAACCTCAATATTTTCTCTCACTCACGGCTCCACGACCATGACCAGGGCTGACTATGACTGTCAAATAAGCGAGCATGAACTTTGACGTCGTTCAACATGAACCGTCTTTCTGGTTTGAAGTCTCCGTGGATGCGGCCATGGAAGCTTGTGTATACTGTGATCCTGCTGATCGGCTTCGGGTCATGCCATTTCGACCGTGGAGAAAGGTATTGGTCTGGACGTCCTCAGCCAATTGGTATCGACTTCTCCCAAACCCGCCTGTGCGTTCTTCTTTGAATTGGGTCCCTACTTATAGCGCTAACAGTCGTGCCTTTTATAGGCTTGCAGTGTATGCTGATGGCCCAGATAATTTCACGTTGATCGGTGACGTGACTGGCGTCTCCAACACCAGTTCAGAGCATTATGACTATGCATCATATATGTATGTGTTTTACTACAGAAGAAACCATGGGACGAGTGAATTACCCTACATACCCCATGAATTGGTGCAGGAACCCTGGTACTGGGGAGTTGTTTCGAACGGCATGTCCTGGATGAACGGTATTGGCGAAAGCGCCTACAACAATGTGCCGCCTATTCTCCGAATTGTTCTTGATTACATCCGTTTCCCAGAAGACTCTGATGTCCCTTGGAAACCTCAGTCGAAGTATCGACATTTATTGCCAAAACTACGGAATAGGCGTCTTCAAGCAAGAATTTCGAAGCGGTTTCAAGCTTCTGAGGGACCCCCAGCATTAATCAGAGACAATTTTGTATCGGTATTGCTTGAGCTTCTTGAAACACTCAAACGAGTGTCCCTAGCAGATCACAATATCACTATTACGTCAGCTACCATATCACGGCCTTCGTGGGTGTCCACTGAGCTCAATTACCTCTTCGATGAAGCCTGTCTATTAGCAGACATAGAAGTCCTGGAGCAGCCCCACAGCCGGGTCGACATGTCTACCAAAGAGGTTACGTCAGGGAAGTCAGTCTTGGTTATAGACCACGGATACTACCATCTTGACATAACTCGGCAAGTCTGGAACGAGGAGAATAAAGCTTTTCAAGATGAGAGTTCTTCTCGCGAGAATGGTAGGGGTCTCGTTCAGATGTTGCTACCATTATCGACGCGAATTATCAGCTCCTGGGGTTCAACAAACTACACCAGTAGTGCCGGAACAGGAGGAATGGATTGGGTTGGAGATATAGGCATGGTAAAGATTATGACGCAAGTTCAAGAATCCAGATTGAAGCTCAAGTATCGCTATGGTTTGGCTCAAAATGTTGAGTTCGCGAACGAGTCCACTACAGTGAACTTGACAGACCGAACTGGATACTCGAGGATTCTCAATATGAGAGGTCAAGATATTCTAGATGCTGAGGAGGACTATGTAAAGAAAGTGAGCGAGATGATTAAAAGTGGGCAAACTCACTGGGATTCTGTGTACGAGCTGTCAGGTCTATCTGCCCTACCTGCTTCTGAAATTACCTAGCTTACACGTTTTTTAGAATCTGACGAACACCGACACTTGTTCAGCAGTGAGACAAATCCTTTTCACCAGAACTTCCCCACCAACGCTTTGGAGATTTTACAAGGCATCCCCCCACCTGCCCATTTAGGTTCGTGGCAAAAGTCCGTGGATAGTGTGGTTGTTCTCGATAACAACTGGGACGAGTCCCTGCTACACCGGGCCGCGGAGATGGCTTTCAGATGGAACGAGACAGTGGAAGATGACGGTGTTTGCGTTCCATCGGTTTTGCTCGCTGCTCGGGGTGCAGCACTAAGAGCAAGGGAATGGGGAGTGTACTACGAGGGATGGAAAAGAGAAATGGACTACTACTATAGGTTGAGTCGAGAAGAAGCCTATGAGCAGAGTTGTGAGGATGATGACGGAGAATGTGATGAAGACGATGAGTTGTAAATAGCCTCGCCTCAGAAGAGTAGGCTAGGATGTATTATCTTCTAGACACACCGATGTCTGTACATAAAACACTTCAGACGAAGTTGTATTCTATCACTATGTCTACCACCAGCTCACAACTAAATGTTGGAGGGCACGAAGTTATAACCTAGAGGCATACTTTCCTTGAAGAAAGTCGATTATATAGCCTTCTCTGAACTATGATTAAAGAGGTATTTCAAACATAATACAGATGATAGAGATGGCATTCCCTTAGCTCTAGAAAGTGATGTGAGCCTCGTTTCGGAGGTAGATATCGTGATCTCGCGTTTGAGAGATTTGACGCGACGCCACTCTCCTCTTCTTACACCTCTCCGTAATACAACAATGGACGACGACGACGAATACGGTGCTGATGCAGACTTGCTAGCAGCTCTCGCTGAATCCGCAGGCGTTGCTCCTCCACGCATTCAGCAGCCCGCTCCACAGCGTATTCAACAGCCTACCCCTCAGCGCCTCGACCGCGCCCCTCCCACGAACAACGCGCCAAGTGGCCCCAAAGTCGTTCAGCCAACTCCTCAAGCCATTGCTTCGCGATCTACAGGCTCTTCAATACTGGTATCGCTGCGTCAAAAGGGCAATCCCATCCTCACGAATCTACGGTCGTTTGCGTGGGAATATTCAGACATCCCCGCAGACTATGTCCTCGGAACCACAACATGCGCGCTCTTCCTTTCTCTCAAATACCATCGTTTGCACCCCGAATACATCTACAATCGTATAAAGAACCTTCAGGGGAAATACAATCTGCGGGTCCTGCTTACGATGGTGGATATTGGCAATCATGAAGATAGTCTGAGGGAGTTATCGAAGACGAGTCTGGTCAATAATGTTACGGTCATATTATGTTGGAGTGCTGCAGAGGCAGCTAGGTACTTGGAATTATACAAAAGCTACGAGCATGCAAATGCGGGAGCGATCAAGGGGACAGAAAGCAAAGGCTATGCCGAGAAGATGGTTGAGTTCATGACTGTTCCGCGAAATATCAACAAGACGGATGCTGTGTCTCTAGTCAGTGCATTTGGCAGTGTCAGGGCAGCAGTCAATGCTCGACCAGAGGAAATAGCCGTTGTTGCTGGATGGGGTGAGAAGAAGGTCAAGAGGTGGTGTAGCGTTGTTGATGAACCCTTCAGGGTCCGGAAAGCTGCTAAGAGGGGACTGGTCAGGAAAGAGACAACCCAGGATGGGGAAGGGGTCTTAGATCGAGCTCTTCCGCTAAGTATGGTTCCACTGAGAGAGGTGCGTACTGTCAGCGATGAGCAGCTATCGAAGGGGCCAGAGAACGTCGCAGAGCCTGTTAAGGAACAGTTTCAGATTTGGGATCCAGATGACGATGACGAAGAAGCCTTGGCTGTCGCTGCTGCTGAGGAAGAATCACGTTCGAGAACAGAAAAGAGACTGGAACAGGCTAGGAAAGACGATGAATTGAGTGGCGGAGTTGCCGCTGCACTTGCCAAACTTCGAGAAAAGGATTGATACTCCCTTGAGAGGTATCCTCTCAACGGTCTTCAAATATTATCGTTGTGGCTATATATCATCTGGTGGCTGCCAATGCATGAAAGTTCACAACGGCCGAGGTCAAAGAATATTGAACGGAATAGAGCGCCTATAGCTCAGAGCCTCAGACAGGGTGACTAAGGAGAAAATAGTTGGAACTGGGCTGCAAGTGATGGCGGCATGGCTACAGGTAAAAGCCAACGCTTTTGTGTGTAATTCCAACCAGGAGAGGAAATGTCATTTTGTGAGCATAATATACTGCCGCATTAAAGCATCTCTCTGCATCTATCAACTCGGCTATCACATCTTGTTGTTCTTCAAGACATACAAGATCGAATTCAGTTCGAGTTGCCTCTTTAATCTCTCCTATTCCGTCCGGGAAGCGTTTGGCACGCTCGTGCTCGTACAATTCATGAAAGTCGTCGTGCACATGCTGCGCGTCTCGCAATCGGATTCTCTGCCCCCTCAAGGTTCATTGCTAGTTCCCAAGCGTTTTCGACTTCCTGTTGAGCAACCTCACTCGGTGTCAGTTCTCTCGTGGACTCTGTTTCTTGATATTCTTCAATTATGTTCGATTCAGCCGGCTCAGCGCCATAATTCTTCTTGGGAATTGCTTCGAGAAGACCATTTCGGCCCAATACTCCTTTCCAGTCTCGGTGAAGGTCTCCTTCTCGCTCCTCGAATTCTTTCCTTGTCTCAGCGAGGGCCTTAACCCAATTGTCTTTTTGCTGAATACACTCCGCTCTCAACTCGTTTCCGACATCTAAACGACTTAAGAGTTTGGATTCGTCACCAGTTTGGTTTCTATCCGAGGCACGAAGTGCCTCTTCCGCCTCAGCAATCATGGTATCCGGTTGTTGCAGGCGACTTTCGGCTTGCTCAATCTCTGCTATGCAATGCTTGATTGTCTCTTCGCCTTGGAACACCTTGTTCCACTGCTAGAAACGGTTTTTGTCAGTGTCGCTACCGAAATCATCTCCCCATCTGTGTCTCTAAGAGTGACGATGTCTAGAAATCGGGCTCGTGGAAGAGGATCGACTGGAGAAAGCGAAGATCTAAAGACCTGAGATGTAGCATTCTTGTCAGTTTCTTGGATTTTCATACTTTCTGCTAAATGGGGAGGTGTCAAATTTTGCACTGGCTCGTCCGTAATTGAAGGCTCCGATGTTGTCCTGTAGTGCATTTTTGAGAATGGATGGTGTTCTCCTTGATAAAATATTCTCGGTGCGCTGTTTCGACGCTGGGGTACTTTCGTTCACGCTTCGATAAGGTTGGAGCTATTTCTCGCTGAGAAGAATGAGTGATGCTGGGGGGAAGCGGGGCGGGGTTGGGGGGTTGATCGGCTTCTTCTTGGAACTTCTTGCTTAGTCCATACATCTTTTACCCTCGGTATATCGAGCCTTTGTGTACAATTAGATCAGGATTTGCAACTAACCTCTTCTATTCAGCAGGCAGACAAAATATGTATTCACTCCGTGCAAGCACCTTTGTTTGATTTTGTTTGACAAAGAGATATGGTGCGAGTTTCGCCAGTTTAGAATTCTTTAATTCAGCTTTAAAGCATTGCTGCATTGTCTAAATCCACAACATTTGTTACAATTGAATTGTTTTAGAGCCAGAGTTTCATTATTCCTTGAAAGACTTCCCCCATCTTATTATGTAACAAACATTAACACGGATTCCTTCCGACATATTTAGCAAACTTGAAAAAAGTTCAGTCCAGCAAATATCTTGCATTTGAATATATCCGACCAAATATTGTTCAAAGTAAGCGAAAGAATCCCTAGGCTTCAGGGTTATCTCGAGATCATTTTGTTTGAGTAAGTATGGGCCCAAGAAATCCCCAAGCCGGTCCCTCAATTTTGAGCAAATCAACTCCCAAGACGATTGCGAAGCAGCCGCACAGTACTGCCGCCGCCGCAGAACAGAAACAGCAGATTTTGGCATTGCGTTTGGCACCAAAGCTGGCCGCTCTTAGAAAGGACACACAGGAACGCATAGCTGCCGAGCAAGCCTTAGATAAGTCTCCTTCTGGTCCGAGAAAACCCGAATCAACTTCGGGAAGATTAGTCACTAATGGCCAGAGCCAAGCCGTCCCCAAGACAAAACAGGATCAACCCAGTGCAGCCTTCGAGATTGCAAACAAAGTGCTGCATTTAGACTCACCACAACAGACTCAAAATACCGATTATCAGAAACTAGTCCGGCCTATAGCGTCTCGAACTCGAGAGGCTGTCTTCCATCCTCCTCGCGCACCTTCGCCAACAAATTCTAGCTCTAGCTATAGTGATCTTCATGAGAGCACTGTTCAATATCTCACTGATGGCGTCCACAGTTACAAAGAGTACGAAGTTGGCGTAGTATTCAGCTTTGCAACCCATGAGCATCATTACGATCAAAGTCAATTAGATATTCAAGATGATAGTACAATGACCTGGGTCGGTGTTGTTAATTCGAAATATAGAAAGCACGTGGTTGTGCGTCGCTATAAAAGTCATGTTGTCGCGCTGCCAATCTTCACCTACTGTGGAAATGGGCTAGCTCGAAAGAAAAACAAAAATGAGTACATCTCGATCCGGGATCTCGATAATAAAGAACACGCAGCTGGGGCTGAAACAAAACATGGCATACTATGGGCAGAAGTCAACCCTACTCTTAACAAAGAAGGTGCCAGTCCCTGGCATAGGATGAGTAATGTGACTAGTGTCCAGTTCACAAGACCTCAAATCCATATGATGAACAGCAAAAGCACGATATATGGGAAACTAGACCTAGATTCTAGAATGAAACTCAGCAAACTATTTTTGAAAGCAATGGAGGCTGACAACGATGGTGTTGAGACCCCAAGCGCGCCCATCAAGACACATCCGACGGAGTCGGTTGTGGAACCCACCCCAGAATTGGATTTCAAATAACTTAGTAGCAGTATAATGCTAACTTAAGCAAGAGTTCCATCTGGTATATATAATCCGAGAAGACACATTTCTTGGTTCAGAGTTCTCGAGCTGAGACTTGGCAAGTGCTGTGCTGGTCACGTACTAAGTTCGAGCCTGTGTCCTTTTTTAATGTTTTTGTTTCCAAGCATTCCTATAAAATCCTTTGGAAAAAGCCTTTACATCTGCTAAACATATTAATTTCGAGATCTCCTTAAAGCACTTGATGAACAAATGTGAAAATTAGAAGTTGACCTTCAATATTCAGACCATCCAATATCAGAGAAATGACATAGGAAAATATGAATAGCGGGGATGGACGCGGGGACCCTGGTTCAAGCCCGCCTCATGGGGACAGATTAGAACAAGACAGAGTGATAACAGTGGGACTTTCAAAAAACTGGCAGTAATGGTGAAAATATATCGCACTGGATAGCCGGAAAGGAATGCTAAACTTTCGCCATGAACTGATCTTTTTGTGACTGACACGCAAGCCTCGTCGGTTGCACCGGACCGTGATTTGGATATTGCACCGTCCGATCCTGATAATAGGCGTGTGGAAGTTACTGCAAGGTAGTAAGTTACCGAGGTCGTTACAATTAATAAGTAGCAGCTCAAGGAAATCCAGCGAGTAAGAGCTGCAGTATCCATAGCAATATTTGAACGATGAGTTTTCCGGGCCTATTTGCATTCTTTAAATAGGGACCGGATGCACGATCAACGCTCTTTCCAAACTTGACGATATTTGAGAACCGCGAGAGAAAAATCAAATAAATAAAGTCTACCTATCCACTAAATATCTCCACGAGATAAAAAATCGAAGTTTGCACAATGCCGGATTTCTCCCCAGAAAGGTCAGCCACTCACTTACTTCCCCGCATTTCATAATCCGGGGTCCGACTAACCTCGCAATAGCGTCGCCTTCATCACTGGTACGACCTACAAACAACTCATGAACTCCCCGTTAACCAACTGAACCAAAAAAACAGGAGCCGCCTCAGGAATTGGCCTCTCAGTCGCCAGACGTCTAGTAGCGGACGGAATCAAGAAAATCGCCCTCATCGACCTCAACGCGGATGCACTAACCGAAGCCTCCAACTCGCTCACAGAAATCGATGCGTCTGTGACCACCCTTCGCCTTGCAGTCGATGTCAGCAAAGAAGAGCTAGTTGACAAAGCAGCAGAGACTGCGGAGAAGTTCGGTAGGATTGATGTTTGTTTGAACGCAGCGGGGATCGCGGGTAGAGCTGCGGGCCTTGCGGATTTGACGGTGGGGGATTTGGATAAGGTGCTTGATGTGAATTTGAAGGGGGTGTGGTTTTGTGAACGTGCGCAGATCAGGCAGTTTTTGAAGCAGGAGATGAGGGATTTGAGGTGAGTTTTTATGATGTGCCATTGTCTTGACTTCAGTGGATGGCTGATTTGGGGATAGCACGGGACTACCGTTCAAGACAAGGGGGAGTATCATTAATGTTGGCTCCTTGATAAGTCTTAGGGCTGTAGTTCCCCGTCTCTCTTCTTATACCATAGCCAAACATGGTAAGTCTCCCTCTAAGAACTCCTTGAGTTGGAACTGAGTAAGAGAAGGCGTGGTTGGACTCACGAAGCAGGACGCTGCCGACTATGCTTCCCAAGGAATCCGGGTAAATTGCTTCTGTCCAGGTTGGATAAAAACAGGCATCATTGATGTCAGACCTGAGACTGAAAAATACGTAAGACGTCTTCCGTGTCTTTTTAAGGTTTCATCTGACTAACACTTGCTAGTATGAATCTGTACTTGCGAGGGTCCCGATGGGACGATGGGGAGAACCTGAAGAGGTGGCGTATTTTGCTAGTTTTGTTTTGAGTGATAAAGCTAGTTTCATTACCGGCGCTTCTCTTTCAATTGATGGAGCTCTATCGGCTCATTGATTGGCAAGATACCTGAAGAACACTGCGTTTTATCAGCGAAGGGTGTGGCAGGGACTCTGGGAACTTACTAGTGACTTAATAATTGACGAGATTTCCTACAAAGTGTATGCAATAGTTGATATCTCACATCGTTTGCCAGACATGATATTATACATCTTCATCCATTCATGTCCTATATCGTACATCTTTCAAGGACCATCTCGCTCTATCGCCAAACGCTGACCAGACACCATATATTACATCGTATTTCCCAAACGCCAGGCTATGTCGAAATGCAGAGTGAAGAGTTCCAGACCATGCTCGGGTTGAAGGTAGCCCACACAGACGGAAGATTCGTACAGACGCCCCCTTCTTTCCAACACCAAAATCATCCACCAGGCTCGTCTTCTCACCCAGCATCATTACTACCCCATCAAACAGCGGCAGTGCTACCGGTTTTTGAACACTTTCGGCTTCCACCCTTCCTTCAGCTCCGCTTCCCGACTCGCCTCCTCTTCCGCCTGCCGCACCTCGCTCTCTATCCTCTCCCGCGCCCGTAAAATCTTGCTCTGCAAATAGAAGCTCCCACCATTCTTCGGTTCATTCTGATCGAATAAGCGCTTGAACCTCTCGGCGACCTCCTCCATATTCGCTTTCCCCTGCTGTGGCGGCTTGACGTTCAGGATCTTGCACGCTTCTTCCAGCGTCAGACCATGGGAGGCAAAGGTGTGCGCAGCGTTGGGATTGTTTTGAGCTTGGGCTTTGGCGTATTTCGAGGCTGCTTGGGCTTGTTTCAGCGATGCAGAGGCTGCTCGTCCGAATACCTTGGAGCCGGTGACGATGGCTCGGACGATATGCTCCTGATAAAAGGTTAGTATGGTAGGATAGTATGATGCGATTGAGCAGCGCGGAGCGAGAGGAAGAATCGAGGCATACCATGATGAGACGAGGATCTGTCGGTCTTGAGCAGAATGACTGCTTCGCAACCTTTGGAATAAATGTGGCGATGGGTTGGAAATGAGGCGACGGTTGAATGCTGGAAAGTCCAACAGGACATCCTTAACTTTTTTCATTAGGTCGGGGGCGACCGTCCCGGATACATAGCTGCTTTAACTAAAACCAGGCGCCTCTTTACGCACCTTTTACCCCCTGATTGGTCGCTTATTTCAGGAGGTAGATTGATCGTCCTCATAAGCTTTTGTCTAAAACAATATATTTCAATATGATATGATATAAACGCTATGGGTACTTCAAGTGTCTTTGCAATATAATAGCAGTTGGGTTAAGTAGTGGATCATTGATTGAACTACAAAGGCTCTGAGTACATCTTGTATTGCCCGGACTTGGCGATAGCCATGTCTGATTCAGACTTCCGTTTACAGACTCACCTGGATTTATTTCGGTACTGTTTATAACTTATGCTAGACCATGTAGAAGAAATACGGAGTGAATTGTAAGTCAACATTGGTATAAAGTTGTACTCTATCTATTCCAACACGCCGCTGCTTTATAAAATATGCGTGGCCGCTTTTCACTACCGCAACCTCAAGAAAACACGTCGAGCCAAAAAGTCACATCTACCTAACCTCACCTCAACACCTGGCCTCTCCCTAATTACTGCTAGCAGACACAGCCGTTTCTTTCTTTCTTTCTTTCCCATTACAACTTGTTCTCCAATATGGCGCAATTCTTCCAACAACCCCCACCGCAAGCACCATACGGCGCATCCTCAGCGCAAAACCTCCAATTTTACCCATCTTCATACACACCGAATCCCGTCTCCGGGCACGCCACTCCCTCACAAGCTGCATATGGAGGATATGGAGCACCAGCTGGCTCACCTGGATATGGTGTTCCAGGCGGAGGAGGGTTCAACTCAGGTTTCGGCGCACCGCAAGGAGTTAGTGGGCGCATGGGAGAGCAGGGCGGTTTGAGAACAGGCTGGTTGGCTGCGTTTGGGACAGAAGGCTATGATGGTGAACCACCTCTATTAGAAGAGCTGGGCGTGAATTTCGCACATATACAATCCAAAGCACGTCCCCCGTCCCCTCATCCCATCACGTCCCCCTCCATAACCATTGATTGTACTAACCATAACACAGACATTAGCAGTCCTAAACCCCCTCGCAAGGATAGACCAGCACATAATGGACGACTCTGACCTCGCCGGCCCAATCCTCTTCTTCCTCCTCTTCGGGACATTCCTTTTATTCTCAGGAAAAGTGCACTTCGGATACATATACGGCCTCGCGCTCTTGGGCTCCATCATGCTGCACCTAATCCTCTCCCTCATGTCGCCTCCCCTCGAAACAAGCTCAACATCCGCGCAACAACAAGCACCGCAACACCTCTCCTCCACGCTCACATTCCCGCGCTCGGCGTCCGTGCTAGGCTACTGTTTGCTGCCGCTCGTCCTGACGAGCTTGGTTGGCGTGGTGGCTCCCATGGATGGCGTGCTGGGGTATGTATTGACGAGCGCGGCGGTGAGCTGGTGTACGTATAGCAGTAGTGGAATGTTTTGCGCGGTGGGGAGGATGAGGGGGATGAGGGGCCTAGTGGCGTATCCGTTGGCGTTGTTTTATGTGGGCTTTGGGATTATGGGAATTTTTTCGAGTAGGGGGAGTAAGGGGTTGCCCGGGAAGACTATGCCTTAGGATTGGTGTAAGGAGCGGGTTGTGTAAGATTAGAAAACGGGTTTGTGCGGTGGGAAATATGGATGAAAATGGGAGGGGGTTCTTTGGAGGGTTAGAATTGTGCTGTGGCATGATATAGATAATGCACCAATGAAATTATTTATAAAAGCACAGGATACTTTTAGATATGGATGCTCACGGCGAGATCTAAAATTTCAAAATGGTAGAAAATAATATTGATATGCATCAACGCTCAAATCCTAACGCCAACCCCCAATTATGCATGCATTTCATAGACCCAAAGTTTCTTTTCCAATCAAACTCATCATTTACTCCAGGCCCATTCTAGCATCATCACCAATCCCCCAATCCGCCTCATTATGTCTCGGTTTATCATCATCACTGGCATAACTATGACTACTCCTCCGACTCGGCGTCCGCGTGTGTCTCTTCCTAGCACCGCCACCCTGTCTGAACCCGGAGCTTTTAGTACTAGCATCATCGCTTTTGATGCTATTTTCTCTCTCTTTTTCCTTTTCTTGCTCGGGAAGCTCATATTGTGGTGGTGATATTGATGAGGCTGCGGAGACGGGGGTGCGTGTTGCGGTGGGACTGTTATTGCGGGTTGGGGTGGGGGAGGGCGTTATTTCTGTGCTGCCGGACACTTCGACGAGCTCGGCGTCACGATACCATTTTCGACGGCGGGTGTAGCGGCCCCAGCCGTCTTGGCCGCGGCGGCCATTTTGCCACTGGGGTAAGGTCAGTATTCAGGTTTGGACATGAATGCTAACTGAAGGAGGCACTAAAAGAATTAGACTTTGATAGACATACCTTATTATCATAGTAGATCCAGCCTTGCCCACCATCAGTGGCATCCTCTTTAGCCTTTACCCCTCCCTCATCAGACTCCCCAGCACCCTCTACAAGCCATTTGCTTCCCTCAACCCATCTCCACCTGGCCGCACCACCCTCAACATCAGGTAGCTCAAATTCATCCTTAGCAGGTGCTGGATTCAAATGCTCATCTGTCCACGTAGCCCTCTCATACGCAAATAACGAGGTGGTCCAGCCGAGTCCAACCCATCTTCGCTGATTCTCATACAGAATAAAGGTAAATTTCACCCCTGGAGCATCGGGTCTGCGTTTTGCTGCTAGTGTAGCTGTAGCTGCGAGTGCTGATGGATTTCGAGGAGGTAGGGCAGGCGGCCTCTCCTCATCTGTGGTGGGAGGAGTGAGGTTGTCGGTGAAGTGAAGACCTGTAATAGCGGCACATAATTGTCGAACGACTGCTGATCTCCATAGTATTGTCCTTGATACTCTGGTTGGCCGCGAGTGCCACGTCAAGAATATAGTTCCTGAGACTAGGAGAATTCTCTTGGTTGTGATGATATGTATTGGGTGGAGCGTGAGGACAATCCACAGTGGAGTAACAAGCAGTATACGTATCAGAAGCGTAGTGAGAGCTGGCCTCGTAGTCGCGGATGTTGCAGTCCTCTGGGTTGAGAGGAAATCCGTGAGCTCTAAGAGAGGATCTAGGAGCACATTGCATCTTGATGTGAATATTTTCAGTGTCTCAACAATTTCGTCCAGGGTCTTCTGGTGTTTGGTATTCGTGGCTTCCGAATTTTCCTTCTTGTGCCCTTTGTTTTGCTTCTCTCCCGTCCAGCCAGTAGAGGATAAAGGGGAGTATCTTCTAGAATACATCCCCAAAATCAAGCCCATAACAACCACAATCGGTCCTCCCACCCGCATAACCACATCTCCGTATAGTACAATCGCCCAGAAGCCTGCCACGAGCAGGAAGCTCTCCCAAGGATCCCCAGACGTCCATGTCAAAAGACCAACAAATTTATTGAGGGGCAGAAGAAATGGATGCGAATATGCCAACGCCCGAGTGATCTGAGGCGGTGTAGCTATCAACAGTGGTGATTTCTGATGTACAAGAATGGTGGACCGTTGTTTGGTAGATGATGTAGTATGGGACAGGGTCACAGGCGAGAAGGACGCCACTGTCGGGGGATTCGGATCATGGCTGATCTGAGATGCGCCATCATCATCTCTCCTGGTTGAAGACGGAGAGCTCGACATCATCCACGGAGTATCCTAATTGTTTGAGCACGATCAGTCATGGTGGTTGGTGTTAGGAGGGCTTGGACATTTTGGACATACAAACGCAGCCATTTACAAACGTCATGGCAAGGCAACCAAGCTGCAACCCGCGTAAAAGATACCCAGGTATGAACCTCGCAAACTGGCTTTAGCAAATTCAGCAGCGCAAGGGAACAGGACGGTTAGATTAGGAGTGAGTATGGATATGAGGATGAATATGGGTATGAATATGAACATCTAAAGGCATTGAGATTACATTATTGTTATTTTCACACAAGAGGTTGGAGAAGGGATCGCGCCGCTCGGCATTGCACAATCACATGCCGTCTTATCGCACGCAGCCTTGCATGTGGGGAATGATCATTGTAAGCAAACAAAGCTTTTCCTTTGGGAATATTGAGAAAGAATACCGTAATTACATACTAGATAACTATTCTCTTGTAGAAGGTAGCTTCCCTTCTCAATAGATAACAAGAGAAATCCCAGGAAACTTCTTGTCCAGAACATACCTACCTGGACATACCAGTAGGTGACAGAGCTGTATTCAGCCTCGTCACCTGACCGTCATCGTGCTAGTGGCAACGCTAGCAATCACTCGAATTTTTAAAGTACCTCCTTCATCTCCACCCAAAGACCAAACATCACCCCTCGACATTCTATCACCAACGCGACTCGACACCTACGGAATGTCGCGACAACCTCCTCCTCCCGGATTGCCTGCGAGGCCCAGTGGCTCTACATACCGACCCAATAACGACAGCTTTCATGCAAGTAGCGATAACTACCGCCGCAATGAGAACCCGCGTCTATACAGCCCCCCTCGAGACATGTATCGATTTGGAGGCAACGAACGAAACTCTAGGCCTGGTAACGACCAGCGAGGTTCTTCCAGATACGATGCCTATCCTAGTTCTTATGCTACCGACTCATACGCCCCTGGTACTGATCCCCATCGCAATTCTGACTCGTACCGCCCAGCCGGCCCTCGTAATGGAGGTTTTAACTTTCGTCACGAACCCCCACCCGGTGTGAATCTCAACCCAGATCGGAATTATCGGCCTCGATCTCACTCTAGGTCTCCTCCACCCCGACAGTCATACCATTCTCGCGATAGTAACCAATATGATTTTACTCCTGTCAATCGGGACTACCAGCGCGATCGAGAAAGCCATGGCCCGCGAGTGCGCTCCCAATACAATAGCCAGCGTGGTGGTGCGCGTGGTCGCGGTCGTGGTGGTTCGAGATTGGCAGCTGATCGCGCATTTCTCCAGACAAATCGTGCTCCTACCCCAGAGCTTATGCCGGGCATGGATGAACAAGCAGGAAACATTAGATACAAGGCCGTTGACGAGATGTCAGACAGTGAAGAAGCCGAGATGGATCTTTCTGATTCTGAGAAAGACGATGAGGCTCAGCAACCTACAAAGAAGCTTGCGCGCACCGAAAACCAGGCTGCAGATGGCGATAGTGTTCCTAAGTGGTCCAACCCTGATCCTTACACTGCATTACCGCCTCCAGATGAGTCTCAGCGGAAAAAGAAAGATGTTGTCAAATTAATCCGGAAGGCGCGTGTCACAAACAATTCCGAGAACACCGTCAAATCCGCTGCCACTGACGATTTCATCTCCTTTGATTTCGGTAATGAAGAGGAGACGGAAGACGCAACTAATGAAGCAGTCAATGTACCCGTAGGCGCCCCCACTGGCCCACGCACTCAACAGCCACAGACTCTCAAGAACACGCAGCCGCGTGAATATGGGTCCACTCAAAATAAGTCCGAGGAAGCCTCAAGAACTAGTCTTCATGGACCAACCACGTCTCAACCTGGATCTAGCCGGTTTGAGATCCAGATTCCCAGCCGCGCCCCTCCCGCAAATGCTTCCAAGAGGCCTGCGGCATTTGTTGACCTTACTTCGGATCCTGCTTTGGGTAATCGTAAGCGAAATATCAGAGATGAGATCAAAGGCCCCCCAATCATCCATACCCCGAGCGCCAAAGGTGGCCCTCCAAAGGGCGAAATAGTATCCACGTGGAAGATCCGCCCTGGTTCTCAAGCTCAAGCAACACCTTGGATCGAGATGGATCACTCTAAGACAGCCAACATGGGCTTATGGTAATTAGGAGTATCCAATGCTATTTATCTCGAGCTAATATTCGTGTAGGTTGCACAAAGAGATCGTGGATTTTTATTATCACGTCAAGCCCCGCAATTTCGAGCAGCGTATTCGTGCAAATCTAGTTGACGAGCTCCGCATTTCAGTCAAGAAGCATTTCAGAAACTCCAACATTCTATCATTTGGGTCATTTCCCGCTGGTTTGTACTTGCCAACTTCTGATATGGATATTGTCTGTGTCTCGGATGAGTTCATGAGATATGGCAACAAGACTCTTTGCAAAAGCAACAACCAGTACTACCAATTTGCCCGCTTCCTGCAACAAGAAAAAATCCCTATTCCAGGATCAGTCGAGGTCATCACAAAGGCTAAGGTTCCAATCATCAAATATGTGGATAGACTTACTGGTCTGAAGGTTGACATTTCTTTTGAGAATGACACTGGCTTGGTCGCCAACAAAACCTTTCAAGAATGGAAGACTGAATTCCCTGCCATGCCGATATTAGTCACATTGGTCAAGCATCTCTTAGCCATGAGAGGATTGAATGAACCCCACAGTGGAGGCATCGGCGGATTCTCTACTATCTGTCTTGTTGTAAGTCTTCTCCAGCATATGCCTCAGGTTCAAAGCAGAAACATGATACCCGAAGAACACCTTGGCGAGATTCTGATGGAGTTTCTTGACTTGTATGGAAATCAACTCAACATTGCTACGACCGCTATCTCTATGAAGCCACCCGGCTATGTTCCAAAAGTAAGTAACGAGTTCGATACTGCCAGTGTTCCATCGCTGACCATGTACAGAATCAAGTCAGGAAGGTGACCTACAAGGGCAATATAGACAAGATCTCCATCATCGATCCCAACACTCCTTCAAACGATATCTCCGGTGGTTCTAGTAACACAGCTAGAATTCTGGAATGCTTCTCTAATGCGTATAGAGACTTGCAGAAGCGCATGGGCGAATTGCAGGCTTCTCCAAACCGTGTCAAGGAGAGCATTCTAGGCTGCATCTTGGGTGGCAACTACAGCTCCTTTGACCTTCAACGCGCCCATCTTGCCCATGTCCATGAAAAGCTCTTTGGTCCCATTCAGGAGGAATTCGCATAAGCTGCGTCCACGCGTTCCTTTTTTGCTCAGCATTAGTGCTTTTAGCCTTGATTTCTTTTTTGCTTTGTTGCTGGATTGTTCATAATGATGGAACAGTATGGCGTATGACGGACAAGATGGAATGATACCCCGTGGCGTTTGCGGTCATGACACCTTGTAAAGTAGCTACAGACATGTGCTCACGCTTTTTCTATCTCTTTTCAAAAGAACAGAGATACTATAACTGACAAAGGCTGCAGTGGTCGAAAATCGAGTCCTTGCTATCGATCACTTATCCTCTGCAAAATACAATCACGATTTATCGAATTTCATGGACGTTTGCTTCTGCACGCATCGCTCTTTCTTCTTTGGGCGACCACCATGATGCATCTTTACCAAATGGTAATTACTGACAACTCGCTCTTTCTACTTTAGGATCTCGTTCCATTGGGCCAAACACTGTCTTCTAGACATTCGCATTCGCGCTCCCATAGGTAACCCCGCCACGGGCGTTGCGGCCTAGTATTTGGGCTTTATGTCCTGTACTGGTCACTGCAACGTCTTCTTTCTCACTGTGGCTGGCGCTTCGTGCGCTGCCATGGAGAGGATAGTAGCTTCCTTTCCTTTTCTTAAGAGCGTATGTACGGTACGGTACGGTACGCAATGCAGCCATGATTCGTCTAGGATGTTTGATGATGCATTCTCCTCATCTTTAGAAGGAACGAGACGGGCAGACGGTTCCCCCCCCAGGAATATTTTCTTCTACTCCAAAGTCCAAACACTAGCTTTGCTTTCTGGATATCATGTAGTATTAGAGTCAATAACAATAAATATCATGGAACGGATAATCATTTCATTTCATTTTCATCCGCCTGCTATAATTGCAAACAGTAGCTTCCTGAACACCGTCTCACTCGCCCTACATACCTACACCACATAAGGAGCAATGAGTAAGGTTTCAGCATCCTCTTGGATAATGTGAAGATGCCGATGGTTCTATACAGATACCGTACGTACGAAGACACCGGCTTGGGCATGCGGTTTCTGATAGCAAGATTGGGGAAAGGGGGAAGGAGTACCGTCGATGAATAGAATCTATCCATCGTGGAACTATAGAGCTACTTGATCCAACTTGAAGTGGATGGGTAGTATTGACAATGGGAATGGGAACGGCGTCTCCTTCTGTCACAAACATCTACAATAAAGTATGGTATGGTAAGTAAGTAATCACTCACCCTTTGCAAACAGGTTCGAGATGTCACTGGCAATCGAGGGGAGTCATTAAGAGGAGTTGTATCTGGAACACAAATATTAAAATCTCAGATGGGATTCCACAGCTATCTACCTAGGTGGAAGTTTTTTTGCTCCTGCCGTCATTACAAATGTTGATCGTTCAACAAACTTTTCTATGTATTGCGTTCCTTTTTCGCTTCTTTTCAATCCAGCTCAATTTCCAGAGTGTAAATTCGAGAGGCTCGCCTGCTGAGTGTATGCCCGCTTCAAAACATATATGTAAAGCCTGCGGGGGGGAAACGCAAAACCTTTCCCGCCCCCAGAAAGATTTCCCGGGATGGAAAAAAATACCCCTTCCTTTTTTTTGCAATATGCAAAGAGCGCGCAAGGATGTGATGTTTGGGAGACCGCTATGCAACGTCGAACGCACTAGTAATCAAACACAAATGTGGAAGCTTCCTAAACTCTGCTCTCTTCCTCCGGCCGTCCTTTCTTCCATCCAAATCATCACCACAAGATCTCAGATCGTGACATTCCAGAGTATATATGCTTGGAAGGTTCTTAATCTTGGTGGGCAGGGAGCACGTAATCAACCCACTTGCGAGCGAGGATAGGAATTCCATCCTTTCCACCCTGTACTTCGACATATTCTTGCCAGCCAACCGCCTGCCATACAGCATAGTCCTTCTGACGGTCTGCATTGGATACCTGTGAGCTGTTGTAGACCTTCACTCGACGGTTCTCCCTCTCCTGGATGACGCTGTCCATGACCTTTTGCCTGAGGGTAGCAATGGCCCACAGGTCAACGTTGCCAAGTCGTGGTGACTCCAGAACGTATTTCAGTAAATGGAATGGCAGGCCGAGTAAGACTTTGGACAGGGTGGTTATCACGGAGTTGGCATTCGTATACATAGTGCTCTCTCCAGTCGGGTGGTCGCCAAATTTGATACGGCTGAGACGAGCATTTTGTGCATTGGGACGCCCCTCTGGAATAGCGGGAAGTCGACGATTGCGACTATTTTCATCGACAGTGTCATTGAGTTCAAAGTTGGGAGGGAAGCCTGTGATGATAAACTCCAATACATATCGGATGAGCATGTTGGCTGCTGGGCCATAAGTACTTGGAGTCTCGGGTTGCTGATAAGAACTCTCTAGGATCCACTGGGCATCAAGGCCACCATCAAGAGCAAAATCAAGAGCCTTTTCGATTGTGACCCACTGCACAAAATTGCATGCAATTTCGACTCCGCGAGTAATAACCGGCGGGATCTGAAGAATACTTCCTGCAGCGGCGTACCCGAGAGCGAGATCGAAACGATCAACAGGCGTACCTGGTACTGGAATGGGCAATTGGGTGTTTGTATTTATAGAACCAAGGGTGTCGAAGTCCAGAAGTGGACCGCCATACAAACGATGTAAAGCCATCCAGAAGGCGTCAGATCGCACAAAACGATCGTCCGACTCAATAAGGAGGGTTCGGCCGCCGTGATTCTCCCTGGCTAGAGCTGTCATGAGAGTCTTGAGGGTTGGGCTCCGCGCAAACATAAGACCGTGGCCAGGAACATAATCAGGACGGACTCGGTCATCCGCGTAGCGCAACTCCACTGTGTAGTCGGCGAATTCAGAGATGTTGAATTGGCTTTGCACATAGTTGACCAGCCCGTCGAGGTTGTCAATCGGCATTGGTGGTTGAGCAGGTAGATGCGACGGAAAGTGATTTGGGTTGTTCTGATAGGAACCCTGGTGTTTTGAGCGCGACGAATGGTAGAGACGGACATCGTCAATGTGACCATTGCTGCCATTTGAGATGACAGCAGTTGGGTATTGACCATAGAAAGCCGGACCGTTATCTTGTTCACTGGGAGCCGAAGATTGCGAGCCATGGAAACTGTGGGGTGTGGAAGGAAATTCGTGGTTGTTGAATCGTTGTCCCTCCATACCTGAAGGAGTGCTAGATGGGGAATATCCGTCAGGGGCCGCAAATGAGACCATCTGCCGACGGGCATAACTATCTGCAGCTGGGTTCATGTTGCCTTCTGGATGCGTGTAGTATCCCGGAGGCGGGTTCATGGGGGAAAACCCGTTGGACAAGTGGTGAGAATGGCCTCCATTCGACTGATGTGCGCCATGACGTCCTGCAACCCTGGGCTGTTGTTGGTTCGGATACGGGTAGGGAGGAACATTGCCAGCTGACTGAGGTGCGGGAGACGATGTGTTCGAGTCGGAGTAGCCGCCAAACATAACACTTCCGGCGATGGGGTGGGCGTGATGCATAGGAGACTGGCCGTTGAAGTTGGCTTGGGGCGGGAATTGGACTCTCTCGGAGCTCATCGTAGAAACGAGGTCTGACTTCGCAGGGACGAATGGCGCAGGCATGTGGTAGGGTGATCTCAGCTCCGAAGACGTCGTCTCTGAAGATTTCGAAGCTTCCTGTGGTTCGTCTACCAAAGAGTTATTAAGGTTTTGTGCGATGTATAAGCAGAAAGAGCCATTCACTTACCTAGTGACTCGTGAACTGAAGCCTCTGTTTGCGCCACAGTACTCTCGGTCGCTGCTTCCTCTGTCGCAGAGACTGAAGCGGAGTCGTTTGTACCCTCCTCCAGAATTTCCGATTGATCTCTTGTCGACCCGTTTACTACAGCCATTTCAGGTTGAATTGTAGGAGACGGTGAAGGCTCGTCAACCACAGGCGGAGGTGGAGGCGGCGGAACAGCAATTTCCTCCTTTGGCTTTGCAGATTGTGACTTTTGACGCTTCTGGACGAAGGACAATGGGATAGCCGGTACGATCTGCCTTGGCCCAGCAGCAGGCCTTTGACGGTTCTGCTGGAGCGCCTTTGCAGCATTGCTGGTGGTGGGCGCCATCTTGACGGGCAGGGAACAAAAGCAAAGTCGAGCTCTACTCTAGAAGCCCAAATGACAGTCTTCTTTTAGTTACTCGAAAGACTGACGTCCCCAAGATTCAACGATGACCGGCAGGCAAGTCATGTAGCATCTGGGGAGTCTTCAAAGATGCGGCACCCAATATATGAGGCGCGTTCATGAGCTTTGGTGCAAAAGTCCCCGCGTTGTAGAAAAGTAATCGGCGGCGCTTTCGCTTGACTTGGCGCTATTCCCATTTAGAAAGGCAACTCCAACCTCACCTCTTCATCTCCTGTACAGACCTTCAATGCGGTGGAGCTTTTCTAGCAAGAGTGAGGAAGTGGTGATTCTGTACTAAGCATTTCTGGAAGAAAAACAAGCCAAACAAATCAATTGCTTTACCTTTGACCGTTCAAGAGTGATTGCTTTTCGCTTCACGTGAAATCCCACATGGTTGGTACTATTTTTCTAAACTGGAGCTACTTTCATACAATGGTACTAGATTTGTCAGTTATTATCATTACCAAAGATGTACAGAGTATTATCTCGTGATCTATGCAACTGAAAGAGCGAGATGAGGCCATTGCACCAGATGATCCCAGATGATTGCCTGCTTGTTGATTGCCGGCTTGTCTATCCTTGTGCCAAATCGTCACGACTTGATACACTTTTATCTACCTTTTAAGTTATTGTGTAATGACACGCAAAGTTCCTCTTGCGCCCAATCATACTTGACTTTGTGGGTTTTTTCCGAGACATCACCAAAATGTTTTGCTTCGTCAAAACACTTGTATACCGTTCGAGACACTCTGCAATAAGAATACAAGAGCTGTCAACAAATCATATATATATATATAATAAGAGAATTTGACGACGTCTCACCCGAATACAATCCAAATTACCCCAACTCACGTTCTTCCATACTGCTCGCGGGTCACGGGTCAACCTCAATTCAAGAGTTTCGTTTCGTTTCGTTATCCGGTATATCAAGAGAGCAACAGCCGCTATAAACATATAAATCATGAAAAAAGCCACTCTAGAAAAAGGAAAATCCACTCCTTCTCAAAAATGATGTGTAAAATCACCGCACCGTTAAACAACTTCCCCCTAGTAGAGCCTCCCAAAAATCAATATACCAAAAATATCAACCCCATCAAAAAAAAAAAACTTTCTCTCAGAGAAAGATTAGGGTTCTACCGGAATTCGAATCCGGGACCTCTCGCAAGTAATACTCAGAGTAGACCCTAAGCGAGAATCATACCACTAGACCATAGAACCAAGTAGTTTTTTAGTGCAGAAAACTTGCTATTTCGCTATATGATAGGCAATGGCGGGGTGACTCACTTGTGAAAGAGGTTCGGGGGAATAGTGGGGGCGCGTGTGAGAATGGTCTGATGCTACGTATTTATGTTATAGTATTTGGATTTGTTATGTTAAGTGAAGAATATAAAAGCAGGTAAGAGATAGTAATGCTTATCGCTTAGATATCAAGGATTGATCTTTTGGGGGGTTTTTTGCGAAGGGGAAGGTTTAGTGGGAATTGCTTCAAAAAAAAAGTTTAACGAGCGAAATGTGGGGTTGGACTAGAAGAGAGATTTTTTTTTGAGTGAACATCACTAGAGATACATAACATTTCGGTAATTTCGAATTAATATCAAGCTTTTTGTGAAACACGTCAAACATAATGCTGATAATTTCGGCACCATAGTTTCACATATTCCCTCTCCTCACTACAATCCCCACCCCGCTTCTCACCACACCTCCCAGCACCTCCTGCAATTCCAACTATTATAACGATGCAGGTTCTTCTGCAAAGGAATTATTCTCTTGCCTCAATAGCTATTTATTGCCAATGACAGAAACTTAGAAGCTCAGACGTCAAGTCATACGTGCAAGATTCGAGACAAATATATGCCACCGAATCGCAAGAATGGCATAATTTATCGGTCGAGATATCAACCATGATGAGTTATGATTGGCTTCCGCAGCGCGAGATTGTGGCTAAGTACACTCATTCACGTCTGTCAATATTCGCTGTCAAATTGTTTCTACTTCCCTGCTTCCTTCCTCTCAAATGCTGCCTTGCCCTCAAGTGAGACGGACTGAGGGTGCTCAAAAGACTCAATGCCGAAATTGCACGCAGGTCTGCAACGCTGTTCCCATAGATTTTCGCGATATCGGTTGAGACTGTAGGGTTGAAGGAGCGGAAGGCGTGCGTTGCAGCTCAAAGACACGCCAAATGAAGACCATAGAAGAACAAAACGTTAGTGGTGAATATATTGAGCTTGGGATTGAGGAAGAGAGAGTATCAGTAATCACCAGTGTCAGCATTTCGAGGAATCATAACCGGACCCCTTTTTCAGGCGCTTTGATTGAGATTGTTCAGGGTGTTTTCCAATCTGGAGTGTAGTTTCCAGGCGGCAATAATAGGAGACGAGCGTGGCAGTTACTCATAGACGCATTTCCAACTCGGTACCAAGCAATTTTCAAATTCATATAGTATTCTGGTCCTTCAAAATTTCATGACTGAGACATGCAGGTGAGACAGTAAATTCTAACCAGATCCAAAGCATTGTGTCGCATAAAGTGGACTTTATAAAGGCTGATTGATGTGATCATCGGACACTGAGGAAGTACCACAGTTTTCCGAAAGTGTTAGGAAGATCTGGCCGAAGATGCCAAAAACTTATTCTTGGCAGTGGAGAATACGACAGGTAGTAGTCAGTGTTCGCTAGCGTACCGGTTGTAAAGGAGGGACATGTGGTTGCAAGCATCGGCAGACTTGAAGCGGCATGTAGGGGAGGATGGACTAAACGACCAAAGGTTGAATTAAGTAGGTCCATAATACAGACAAACTATGTTTGGCGAGACAAACACAGTGCAAGATATGAGGCTTCAGAAAGTTAAAATGATGCACCTTATCGCTGAAGACGTTGAAAATCTTCTCTCTTTTGAGAAGTTCATTTGTGGCAAAATGGTTGGTGAAGCTGTACTTGCATGATGCAAACCGTACAAAGAAATCCGGAATAAATGGAACAGATGAGGTAGGTAAGGAAGAATGGGGTGGTTGCGAGAGATAGATTACTTGTCTAATGACTGTTGGATCAAGTGACATAGGCCTGGTGGTTGGGATCATATGATATAGCCTGAATTATCAATGCTGAGGATGTAAGACAACGAAGCTAAAATGTATCACTACATATGGTTCGAGAGGCTATGTTCATAGAACTTGCTTTATGAAGGGTCGTGATAATCTCTGCAAAACATTTGAGTCATTTTGTTCGGTAGCTTTACAGGACCACAAAGATACGAGATATATCTTGTATGCATCATATCACAGGTAGATACACAAGACTGATGACTATCGTGCCAAGACGAGACTGTAGCCTGTACCTTCACTTCACACAACTTTGTGTCGAAGGTAGAACGAGCTCGAGATACAGGAGAAGATACTCGAGTAATCAACAATAAAGGAAGACATGAAGGTCACTAGGATCTAGAACCACGTCCAGTATCAAGCTAGCATTAAGCAACATGCTGTCAACGAGAAACCACTTGGCAGATGGTATAAACAGACTCCAAGGAGACTTATCAATAATAGATTGCGGTTAAGTATACTCTTGCTAGTAACATTTGTTGCCAAGGAGTTGAAGTCTTTCACAAAGTGATACGGCTTTGCAAGCCCGGCTCTGCTCTGTGTTGTATATTCGGATACTCCACGGAATAGAGTCGGCACCGAGTCGGCAGGTATCTATGGACTGTATCTGAAGCATTGCACCCATGTTGATAATCGTGCCGATTGTATTTCGGAACTCAAGTTCGGAAATGGAAGGTGTAGCAGTCTCTAGACCGAATCTCATTGCAACTGCCGTTCTTGGGGCCAAGATCTCCAATCGGCCATGCTGATTTGGAAGGAATTGTACTGGTGAAGGTTTGAAAAGAGTATAGCGATTTAGGAACGGTCGATAAGGACGTTGAACGAAACGTTCCTTGCAGAAATTGAATCAAAATATACAAACCATTCGACACTTTGAATGCGCCTCGGCGCCGCAGCGAAAGGAATCGAAATACGAACTGGCGTCTATACAAGATCATAGCCTTGCAGCATCTCGGGCTTAGGCACCTCGCAACCTCATCCCACCTGCGAAAGAATCCGTACCGATTTAGCCATCGCGAATCTGAACTCCAATTCCCTGCTCACCACGAGGAAGCCAGAACCTCAGAAGCCACAACGTGGAAACCACATGTACGCTGATATACGTGAAAAGCCAAGGGCAGCAACAGAGGCAGTCAGTACCTACTTAAAGGCTCTTCCTCCGTGAGAAACTACCCCTCATGTCATCCCCACCTGCCTCATCCAGAAGAAATGCAACCACATGAAACTTTTGCTCGGCAACTCTGCTTTGTGGCTGTTCTGATGACAGATGACATGCAGATAGGATTTCTATACCAAAATACGACCCAATGGGCGAGAGGGATGGGGTCCCCCACCTTGTGGGTTACACTGCAGTCAGTGCCTTCCTGGTCGGATAGCTACTCGGATCCCCTGAAGAGCGCTCCCAAGCCAAGTATGAATGTTGATTGGAAGCTTCGTCCTGCGCGTTAAATTTTAAGTATGGTCTAGGCTCAGCTTGCACAGAATTCGATTAAATCAATAGATGTAGACAGATACGGCCTGGGGTACAAAGGTACGGAGGTACAGACAGTACTCTGAACCACTGCATATATCAATATGCACCGTGTATATCTCCATGTCGTGAGCCGAAGGACAGTTTGTCTTGTGCAAGGAGGAGTCTGGTGTGACGATCCGTACGTTATCTTGCTTGAGTCAGCAATTCCCTGTCTGTCTATCGAGTCATCCCACAAATCCCACATGTCATGTAAGCATCGCATCTGCCCCTCAAAAGCCTGGACCAAATGGCCCTCGCGAAGCACAAGGGTCCTCATCCCTACCTATACTCCGCAGCCAGTATAGAAAACGCGTCCCTCGTGCAGTGAGATGAGTGCATCGCGACATTACCGACGGGGCGACGCGTTCGCGATTCGCTTCCTGGTTTATCCTGTCCATCCAGCCAGCCACCGCGATCTGTTAACCAATTAGTGGTTTCTGTCGGAGATCCAGGCGTAAAATGGAAGATTCGAAGGTTCGAGGTCGGTTCTTAATTTCCGACCTGTGGCAAGGCAGGGCAAGGCCCCTCCCTGCCTCTGCGTCGGTAGGGGACGGGTTTTCTAGTACGGATTCCGTTACTCTATTATAATTGCGGGTGAGAAATTAGGGCTGAGGATAGAGCTCAGTTGCCGGATTCTTTGGGGGAAACCTTTGTTGCGGATTGATTGATGGTAAGGAATGTGAGCATGACGTTATGTTATTTTTGGGCGTGCAAGTAGTCGAATCTCGAGTTTTCAGGCCCGATTAGGAGATTGTAAGACTTATGTTGTTTTCCTAAGGCGTTGATGCATACGAGTTGCAATAGAGACTAAGAAAGTGTTATAGCTGAAAAGCTGACTACTTAGGTACGTCTCCTAATCTATTACATTGCAGATTATTGGCCAGTGTCTGACGGTTTTGCAATAGTCAGAGCTACTCCACCAGTGCTCTGTGCAGACTGTAATTTCCTGATTGACTTCGGTAGGAGGACACCCGAGACTCGGATAATTATGGCTACGCGGTTGTTCGAGGACAGTGTCTCGGGACTCTGTTAGCAATTTCAGTAAAGTGATAGTGTTGTGAGCAAACGGCTTCTGACGGGGTTGTCCTTGGACCACAACAGAGTCAACCTTGAGCTCTGCAAAGCTCAGACGATCAGTGCTTTCAAGTATCAGGGTCTGACCTTGATGCCATCATGTGACCTGCAGGCAGTCTTAGAGTAGCACTATACGGGGTAACGGAAGAGCGGGGGATGGCCTTCCACTGCCGAAGAGGCTGTTGCGTCACGGGGTTTCAAGCATTGTTGATCTTCCAGTTTGAAGGTTTGAAGAAAAGTATCCGCCAAAGGTTGTTTTAAAGTGCTCTTAGGGAAATCTTTAGAGCAGTCCTTGAGACGACAGTTGACCAACGACAACGACGACTAACGACAGGCGTCCAGCCCGCCTCGGCACCAACGATCGCTCCCGCGTGAAGGGGATGGGGCAGTCTGACGACTAAGAGCCAAAAAAGTCAAGCGTCAGGTCCCAATGGCCCACAATTGGCTCGCGGGTGTAGATCCGTGACAAGGAATCGGTGCTGGCCTGATTTCGAACCCGCTGCGGTGGAATCATGGACTCGACCCTTGCTTCCCATCCCATATCATCCTACGATCTTGCCCCTTTTTGGCCCATCCGACCAAAAAAATCTCTTTTGGCGCTTTCTATGCCGCATCATATTGACAGATCAATGCGATGCTCCAAGACGCTAGGAATTTTGCTTGCTTTTTGTACATTCCTTCGCTTTCGGCCGTGAAAATTCGCGACGAGCAAAAGAAATATTGCGCCGGTAATAAGAAAATTTGCTTTTTTAATTAAGAAAGTCGTTGGGAGATCTGAAACTGATAAATTGTTCCCCCACAGTGGAAAAACCCCGCTGTGAGTGGGTTGAAGCGTGCGAAGCCGACAGGCATGTAGGAGCGAGTGCGAGGAAGCCGGGAGGACCTTGGCAAAGTGCGAAAGAAAGAGTAAGCCACTTGTATCTCCGCTTAAAGACAGTCTCTTGGTTGGGGTTTTTGTGAAACCTATAAATGAAAAGTTGAGTAGCGTGACCTTGGGATATAAGATACGGGTAATGAAAAGGAGATGATGGTGCAAAGAGAGGACCCAAGCAGGCGGGAGAATTCATCCCTACCAAGTCGATTTATAAGGTAAGGAAGAGGACATTGGCTCTAGATCCTGATCTAAGAATGATGGTGGTGACGGTTTCCCAAGGCCTAACGCGGATCTCTCACGTCGGTAACTACATACTGCCTGGCGCGGAGAATAGCGTGTTGATGTTGCTGTTGATGTTGATATTGACATTGATATTGGTGTCCCTACATGTCTGCAGCGCTCCACAAGACAGATTGTTGTGCAGTACAAGATAGATAGCAGAAGACCGGCAGTTCATATCTCCTGATGTATATGTATACAATATATCTACCCTATATCTATATCTACTGTAGTGTTCAGAAGAAGCGCCGAAGGGGGAAAGGAGTCGGTCGTGCATTGATTTAATCTACCTTGGAGCACAATACCGTTCAACTCCCGGAGGCGCCTAATAAGGATAGATGCATGCAAGACCAGCACAACATCGAGATAAGCATCATACAGCATTGCACGAGTTCTGCAATATTGTGCTGTGATTGCAGAAGCAAATGAACGTTGCCCCTCGGTCGCTCTGCTCCTCCTCGAGTAGAGTGATATTGTAAGTAGAAGGTTACTAAGAGCAGCTCTTGCCATATGCCGTTGCCGTTGTACTCCTGTACATGTTTTGTTATGAGAATGATAACGATGCAATGTCTTGTAAGACCAAGTAGTAATTGACTGCAGTGGATCTTGATTGTTACTGTAACTTGCCTTGTTAACTGAATGAGGAAATCAAAGAGACGTGGCCTTTCCTGATTCTACAGTACTGTACATGCTGTTGACGCTCCCCCTTTCAAGAGTCTCGCCAATTGTCCAGAACGGCGGCGGGCGGTGATTACGGAATATTGTCACTGCTTGACGCTACTCCGTACAGAAATCCACTAATCCAGGGGCAGGGAGTGGCTGCCTGACCACCACCACCACCACACCCATACCCATACTGTACCCATACCCATACCCATGCCATGCCATGCTTCCCTCCTTGAGTCCTTGCGCCTAATCCCATCTCATCCCATCCCGTCCCCATCCCATCCTGTTTCTCTTCTTCCCTTTACTCCCCTGTTGGCTGCCCGTGCCCACCCTTATTTTGAACTCGCCCACTAATATTTCAACGGCCTCACCATTACTCTGCCACTCGCTCATTCGCTACCAAACCACACTTCCCGACTCACTCTCCCTTGCGTCCCTCTCT